>NC_092741.1:124881414-125184444 GCF_047496795.1 Chiloscyllium punctatum | reverse complement strand
GTATCGTCACCACCACGGATTAACATACACAACAGCTTAAAACCTCGAGCTAATTTCTCATGGTTTTAGATTACTGTCCACAAAAGAGCAGGGATTTAACCGAGAGATGGCGACGGATTCCAATTCCATCATCACTACCAACGACAAACTCACCGCCATTCCCGCAGTAGCTCAACAGCGAAAGGGCGAACAGTATGTCGGGTAAATCTGATCCCGCCCATCACCAATATAAACCCCGCCCATCACCGATATAGACCCTGCCCAGCAACTACACATTGACAGGCTGCACTTGACAGCTCATTGACATGTCAGCCCTCCCAACACCGAAAAGCCTGGTCTGAAAAGGTTATCCGAAGGGCTCTAAATCACTTTAGTTCCTATTCCCTGAGTTTTTGAGGAACACTGACCTGTTAGCTCAGGCAGTCGCCCATAACATCATCTGAGGGTTTTTCATCCTATGCATGTCCACCATCAAAGACATGAATGAAATCAATGAAACCAATTGAACAAATACTTTCCTTCTTCCAAGATTTTCATGCTGGCAACTTTTTTTCTTCTAGAACATATCCTGAATCTGCAGACATTAGTCTGGCTTCTGAGCATACTTTCATTTTGTTAATGCAAGTCTTTGCTCCTGACCTGTTAGTACATTTGTGTTAAATCATGTAAATATTTTAACCTCAACTTCTTGTGTCGATTTGTTGTCTTTATTGACCTACTCATTGCCTTCCTGCCAAACTGTACATTTTGACATCCTTTATTGTACTAAAGAAGGAGTGTTGCTTATTTAACATTTGAAAATCTTAAAAGACAAAAATTGAAATGTCTCTGAACTTTTGCCAGCTCATCAAATGTGAACTAAGGGCACGTTTCACCACGCATCTCAGTTGGGCCCATAAGGGCAAGCCTGACCTCCTGGTCACTGCCCATTTCAATTCCCCTTCCCACTCCCTCTCCAACATATCCAACCTCAGTCTCTTCTATTGCCACAGTTGATCAGACTGCAAATTGGAGGAACAACAACTCAACTTCCACTTGAGCAGGCTATAGCTCGGAGGACTCAATATTGAGTTCTCCAATTTCAAATAACCTTCCCACCATCTCCCAACTCCCTTTCCAACCCTGCCTCCTCCCTTCTATCCCACTGACCAACCCCTCCTTCCAGGTACCTATCTGATTCATTCCTCCCATTGACCTACCAGGGTGTATCGACCAACTGTACTCACCTATCACCATCTCACCGCTCCAACCTTCTCCCCACCCATAACTCTTTCCCCCCCCTTTATCTGCAACTCCCCCTTCCCCCATCTCTGTTCCTGAAAAGGGTTATACCCAAAAAGTCAGACTTCTTCATCTGCTTGCTGTGCTCTTCCAGCCTCCAGCTCATCATCTGGCAGCAAAATATATGTGTCAATTTGTCAGTCAGTAATGTGTCAATGAGCTCAAGTGAATCGTATTCTCATTCCTTTATTCATTCATGAGATGTTGCCCATCCCTAGTTACCTCAGAGAAGGTGGTGGTGATCTACCTTCTAAAACTGCTTCTATCCATTTGCAGGATGTAGACCCACAATGCTATTGTGCAGGGAGTTCCAGGAAGTTGACTCAGCAACACTGAAGGAATAGTGAATGGCTTAGAATTGAACTTGGAGGTAGTGGTGTTCTGATGGAACTGCTGACTTTGTCCTTCCAGACTGTAATGATTATGTGTTTGGCACTTGCTGCTTAAACATAGAAACCAGGAGTAGGAGTAGTCTATTTGGCCCTTTGAGCCTGCTCTGCCATTCAATATGAATATGGCTGATCATTCAACTCAGTACCCTGTTCCCACTTTCACTTCATACCCTTTCATCACTTTAGCCCTAAGAACCTTATCTAACTACTTCTTGAGAACATTCAATGTTTTGGCCTTAGCCACTTTCTGTGGCAGAGAATTCCATCGACACACCACTCTCTGGATGAAGAAATTTCTTCTTGTCTCAGTCCTAAATGTCCTACCCAATGTCCATTGCCTATGACTTCTAATTCTGGACTCCCTGGTCAATGGGAACAGCCTTCCTATGTTTATCATCTAATCCTGTTAGAATCTTAAAGGTTTTAATAAAATCTCCCCATCTTTCTTCTAAATTCTGGAGAATATAGTCTTAATTGATTCAATCTCTCCTCATAAGTCAGTCCTGCCATCCCAGGAATCAGTGGGGTAAATCTTCATTGCACTTCCTCTATAGCCAGAACACAGTTCCTCAGATAAGGCGATGAAAACTGCACACAATACTTAAACTGTGGTCTTATCAAGGCCCTGTATGATTGCAGCTAGATATCCTTGTTCATGTACTCAAATCCTCTTGTTATGAAAGCCATTTGCATTCTTCATCACCTGCTGCACCTACCTGTATGTTTACTTTCAGCGACTACTTTACATGGACACCCAGGTTTTATTACTCTTTCCCCTTTCCTAATCTATTGCCATTCAGATAATAATCTTCCTTCCTGTTTTTGCTACGGAAGTGGATAACCTCACATTTATCCACATCATACTTCATCTGCCAAGCATTTGCCCACTCGCTGAATTCATCCAAATCACACTGAATCCCCTCTGCATCCTCCTCATAGCTCACCCTCCCACTCTGCTTTATGTCATCTGCAAACCTGGAGATATAACATTCAGTTCCATCATCTAAAATCATTGATATATATTGTGAATAGTTGGGGTCCAAACACTGATTCATCCTGTGCCCTACTAACCATTGCCCACCACTTGGAAAGAGACTCTATTTAGACCTACACCATTTCTTGTCTATCGACTAATTCTCTTTTCATATCAATACACTACCACCAATCCTATTGACTCTCATTCTACATAGGAATCTCTTATGTATGATCTTATCAAAATCTTTGTTAGTCCAAGTAAACCACGTTCACTGGCTTCCCCCTTGTCAACTCTACTAGTTATATCTCCAAAAAATTCCAGTAGGTTTGTCAAACAATTCAAAATCTATATAGTTAGAATTTAGGTGCAAAAAAGGAGATGTGACATTGTGATACATGTTCAACTGGACTGCAAAATTGTGAAGAAAATTTCAGAAGGAAATAAAAGCAGAGAGGGAACTCCAGTTATCCAAACAAAACAAAATACAACAGTTACTGGAAAATTGAAACAAATGCAGAGAATGCTGGAGAAACTGAACAGATTCAACTGAGTCAAGAGAGAAACAGTCAATTGTTCAAGTGTGGCCAATTCTGAAGAAGTGCCATAGTGGACTTGAAATGACATCCACAGGTGCTGTAAGACCTGTTGCATTTCTCCAACATTCTCTGTGTTTGTTCCAATTATCCTAATATAAACAAGAAAAAAAATCTGTTGAAGGACAAGGAAGGGAGGACCCTGGCAATATATACAGGTGAACTTTCTTGATTGGAATGTTTCCAGTGAAGCAGTGAGGGATCTAATTCAGGCAGAATTATATGAAAACATTGATCACAATATAATTTGATTTAGATTAGTTATAGAAAAGGACTAAGAATAATCAAACCAGAAAGGACTGAATTCCAGTGAGTTTTTAAAAAAAATTTGAACGAGATAGAACATTAAGTAAACATCATGAGGCCTTCAAAGAGATAGCTTAGGAAATGGCTCAAAATTCTCATGACAAGGAAAGGTAAAGCATCCATAGCTGGAATTCCGTTGATGATTGTAAAATTTGCAATTCAAATGAAACAAAAAAAAGAGGAAATGGGGACGTTAAGTATGGATCAAAGCTATAGTCATGTTGTAAGCCAGCAAAACAAATGGGAACACATTTGTACAACGAATGGACAACAAATAAGATTACACATAGTCAAGACTACTATAAAACCCATATATCAACAGGATATTGTTGACCTTGGCTAAAATATAGGCAATGCCTGTGAAGGACTGGGAAGACAGCAAATAGGTGAGGATGGAGAAGTGTAGGAATTGTAATATGTATATTGCAATGCTTAATAGAAAGATTAGAGGTTTCCATAGCATACGAGAGTGAGTTTTTACACCCCATTGTGATAAAATTGGCTCTCCCTGCATATGCATGAAATAAACAATAATACCCTGATTTCCCAATTACTTTTCTAATTTTTTTAGTTGTCCAATAAGAATTAGGTCCATAATATAGCACAGAAGGAAGCAGACAGTAGTGTGTACAGAGGAGGAATTAGAAAGTAGGTAAGAAAGAAAAGAAAGTGGAGCAGAAAATATAAACATAGCTCAAAAAGGAACATAAGAATCCTTTATTGTAAAGACTGTGTCTTTTTTTATTTTTGTGCATTTTAAAACTGTGGAATGAAATGGCAAAGAACTGTTTGAGACCTAGGGTACACTTGGATAACATGGATAAGGATATACATGTTTTTCAAATTATTGAAACCCATCGCAAACCCTATTGATGTAATTGTGAGTTCTGGCAATGTGCAAACAAACTGGAGCCCAGGGGTGTTTACAAGTGAAGCTGATCAATGTCCATAATCCAATTACAAAGATTCTCAGTTTACCAACAACAATATGATTGGGTGAAAGTGAGGACTGCAGATGCTGGAGATCAAGAGTTGAAAAGTGAGGCACTGGAAAAGCACAGCAGATCAAGCAGCATCCGAAGAGTAGTAGAATTAACATTTTGGGCATATGCCCTTCATTAGGATCCCTAGCTGACATAAAAAGATTGAGTATCAGAGATACTAGTATTCTGGTGCCTGACTCTGTAAGAGGCATTTCTATTGTCAAGGACTGTTCAAGTGTAAATAAATTGTGACTTGGTGACAAAATTCCAGCATCTGTGGTGTTATTTCAGTTTGTGTATTTCTTCTAAAACTTGAATTTTTGTGATCACTCTGAAAATATCAGGGCTTGATTTCTGGTGAGTTTTAACATACAAAATTAAAAATTAAAAAAGACAGGTTGGGGCCAACTAATGACAAAAATAGGGGCTCTTTTTGTGGAGACAAGGGCATGTTAATATTTTAAAAGAGTACTTTGCATCAAAAAGAAGACAAAGCTGCCAGTCTCACAATTAAGGAGGGTTAAACAGTGAGTTGTTATGATCAGGGCTGTAGTATCTGAAAGTGTGGTTTGAATCTGCTCCAGTAAATATTTTCCAGGAGAATTGGATATCTGCTCTATTAGGAAAATTAGAAAATGGGGTAAGGGCAGTAGAATGGGACTAATTGGATAGATTTTTCAAAGAGTTGGCTCTGACACAATGACTGAATGGCATCCTGCCATGCTGTAACATTCTATAATTGTGTGATCAGGTCAAGTAAGCTAAAGCTTGGTTAGTGAGATAGATATTAATGCGAATGTGGATGTTTGGGGAGCAGTTTTCAAAACAGGGAGCTGTAAATAATAAAGATGGGGGAAGAGTCACACAAGAGGATAGTTAGAGAAATCCAACTGGGGAAGATGTGGACCTGATGGAGTTTGCATGTGTATTCCTTAAATACAGAGGAAAAAAAAAAATCACTACTGGTTACGGAACTGATCTAACTTCCACTCAACTGACTTAATGAATAAACCATCATAGATATTTCTTGGAAAACTAGAGCAAAATAATATAGGGGCATTAATTGTTACAAATAACGTTGAGACCAATCAAAAAGGATGTTCCTTTTGGATAAATTAATTTTTTCCAGTTCCTGCTTTATTTCTTTGGCAGTAAATGAACCTTTTTATGTAACTTTATTGATTTAAGGGTATTTATAGTCATTATTAATTTCAGTGACATTCCAAAATGCGTCATTCAAGATTACTTTGTTCAGATTAATATATGACACAAATGGTTTTAGTACATCCTTGCACTTTGAGATTTAATAGAGGCTATCCTGCCTTATCTGGATTATGCTGTGGGGATATTTTGTATTTTTTTAATAATGTGGATATCATTTTATTATGAAAAATGAACATAAAGGAATTTTTAATTCACTTAGTCACAGAATCATAGTGATGCACAGCATGGAAACAGACCCTTCGGTCCAACTTGTCCATGCTGACCAGATATCCTAAATTAATCGAGACCCATTTGCCAGCACTCAGCCTACGTTCCTCTTAACCCTTCCTATTCATATACCCATCCAGATGCCTTTTAAATGCTGTAATTATACCAGCCTTCACCACTTCCTCTGGCAGCTCATTCCATACACACACCACTCACTGTGAGAAAAAGTTGCCCCTTAAGTCCCTTTTAAATTTTTCCCCTCTCACCCTAAAACTATGCCTGCTAGTTCTGGACTCCCCCACCCCAGGGAAAATATCTCATCTATTCACCCTATTGACCCTTTTTTTTTAGCAGAATTAATCCTAAAATAATTTTTTTTTAAAATTAAAGACCCTGATATACAAGAACATTTTTCCCCATTTAAATAGAAACACGATAGAGTAAAATAATGCTGCGATGTTGGTATTCATTCACTGTAGCTTCTAACACTTCTGGGACCCCAAAAGCCTCCGAATGCCAAAGCTAAAAAAAACTAAAAACCCTGGTTTGTGAGAACTGGCCACTCCCATTCAAGCTGCTTCCATTGTTCCAACTTTGTAAAAATAAACCTAAAGGCCTCCTAAATTATTTACTTAGGCTGTTCTCAGTATCCAGTTCAGCACCTCTGCCTTTACAATCTCTCTTCAAACAAAAACCTAGGACAAAATAGCCTTTTTAGAATGTCAGCATTGTCACACCTCTCCCCTTAAAAATCAGAACCATCAATACACAAAGATGGCTTCATTTAAAATCCCTTAGCTTTAACTATTAGTACATTACAATACATATACATAATATTGACTCTAAGCATGCAAACATTCACTATTACATCCTATTTTATTCTGCTTATTCCTACCATTGAATACCTCCATCTTTCTTCTTCGAAGTCCTGACAATATGTCAGCACTTCTGTTTTCTCATCTTGCCATGTGTATAATGTGCAAATTGAGTGGCTGCAATAATAAGTTCCATCTAAACAGTCTGGAATTTTTGTCCTTAACTTTCTTCAAAGCTTTAATGGGTTATGATCAGTATGTACAACTGTCTAAGACACATTATTGGCAATATAAATGTTGAAATGTTGAAATGCCAACACTAAGCTTAAGGTTTCTTTCTCAGTCATGGAATATTTCTGTTGATAGGTATTCAATTTTGAGAAAAAATACGTGATAGATCATTCTATCTTATCATCATCTTCTTGTTAGCGTACTGCACTGACACCCACATCACTGCCGTCAATAGCCACTTTGAATGGCTTTGCTTAATTAGGTGTGGCTAACACTGAGGCAGTGGTCAACACAGCTTTCTGGCTGTGAAATGCTTTCTGAGAGTCCGCCATCCATTGAAATTTTCTGCACTTTTTCAATAAGTCAGTCAGTGGAGCAACAACACTGCTAAAATCCAGTATGACATCCAATAAAACCCACTCAATCCCAATAATCGTAGTACTGCTGTCTTTGTTGATGGAACAGGAAACTCCCCAGTAACCTTTGTTTTCACATTCTGTGAGGCCATCTGTCCTTGTCCAATAACATGGCCCAGGAATATGACTTGGGATTTTGTGAATTCATTTTTAGCTAGATTGATCACCAAGCGGCCTCCCGAAGTTAATTGGACAATTTCAATAAATGTTGCAAATATTCCTTCCAGTATGACTAAAGATCACCAGGTCATTGATGTACGTCACACGATTAGTTAATTCAGAAATTACTTTATTGGTTAGTATTTGAAATGGTGGCTGGGTATTTTTCATACCAAATAGCATGACTTTAAATTGGTATAGTTCAGTGTCACGAAAGCCGAAATTGTTTTTGCACTTTTGGATAAAATACATGGAGTGTCCAACTTAGAAATTTAAGTTTCCTGTCCCACCTTCTCAATACAGTCTTCCAAACGTGAAATAGGATATGAATGAGACTTTGCAACTGCATTGACTTTGCAATAGTCCACACGTAATCATTGGGTACCATATGACTTAGGCACCATTACTAATGGTGAGCTCCAGTTGCTGCCACTCACTTTGACTATGTTGTCTTTGAGTAGGTGTACAATCTCGTTTTAAACCCATGCCAAGTTTAGAAGGTAGCCGTGATGTGGAGGTGCCGGTGTTGGACTGTGATAGACAAAGTCAGAAGTCACATGACACCAAGTTATAGTGTGTAGGAGCATTTTCCCCTGACAAGGAATGAAAACTCAGGAGGCAGGGAGAACTCAGGCAAGTGGAAGTTTATTCATGCAGAAGCCAGTTAAAGATAGATTAGATTACTTACAGTGTGGAAACAGGCCTTTCAGCCCAACAAGTCCACACCGACCCTCCAAAGAGCAGCCCACCCAGACCCGTTCCCCTACATTTACCCATTCACCTAACACTATGGGCAACTTAGCATGGCCAATTCACCTAACCTGCACATTTTTGGACTGTGGGAGGAAACCCACGCAGATACAAGGAGAATGTGCAAACTCCACACAGACAGTTGCCTGAGGTGGGAAATGAACGCGGGTCTGTGGCGCTGTGAGGCAGCAGTGCTAACCACTGTGCCACCATCGTTACTGGCCCAAGCAGGGAGAGGGCCAAACGATCTTTCCTGAATCTGGCCTTGACATACGAATTCAATTATTCCCTTGATCTTTGGTTCAGATCAGAACATAAATCATGACACACTTAAACATGTACTGTAAAAATGTTATACATTTCTGTATTCAATGATTACTTGCAACGTAACTAATGTCCTTTCCTCCTAATCCATACATACAATCCACTAAAACACCAAATCGGTAATAGACACCCATTTGACCAGCCTCAGCTTCCTATGATCTCATGGTGTTTAACAGACACTGTAATCGTGAGGCCTTGGGATCTTTCTATGCATCCTGCTCACTCACATTCGGAAATTTATTGCTATACTCCTTCGGGTCTCTCAGGTTGGCTTTATCTGTAGAGATGGTTTGAATTCGATTATTTATTGTATCTCATGTGCTGTCTTTATCAAATTCAATTATTTCTTTGATATTGCCCACTCTCCTAATTATGCATGCAAAAATACAAAAGACAGTTAGTTTCAACTAGTTGCTAAAAGATCTTTAATATTTACTTCTGTTAGGAAGTTAGCTATAAAGTGTAAGGTTAAATATTGCTTTTCCTACACTTAGTATTTTAGGATATTTTAGGATATTTTGTTCAGAGCAGCACTCTGAAAGCTTGTGATTCTAAATAAATCTGTTGGACTATAGCCTGGAATCCTATGACTTCTAACTTTAGTCTCACGATTTTATAAATATCTGTAAGGTCACCCCTCAGCCTCCAATGATCCAGGGAAAAAAGCACCAGCCTATTCAATCTCTCCCAATAGCTCAAATCCTCCAAACCTGGCAACATCCTTGTAAATCTTTTCTGAACCATTTGCGAGTTTCACAACATCCTTCCGATAGGAGGGTGACCAAAATTGCACACAATATTCCAAAAATGGCCTAACCAATATCCTGTACAGCAGCACATGACCATCCAACCCCTATACTCAATGTTCTGTTCAATGAAGGAAAGCATACCAAACACCTTCTTCACTATCCTATCTACTTGCGACTCTACTTTCAAGGAACTATGAAACTGTACTCCAAGGTCTCTTTGTTCAGCTACACTTCCCAGAACATTGCCATTAAGTGCGTAAGTTCTCCCTGATTTGCTTTTCTAAAATGCAGCACCTCACATTTCTCGAAATTAAACTCCATTTGCCATTCATTGGCTCATCTGATCATGATCCCGTTGTAATTTGAGGTAACCTTCTTTGCTGTCCACTAAACCTCCAATTTTTGTGTCATCTGCAAACTTACTAAGTATACCTCTTATGTTCACATCCAAATCATTTATGTAAATTACGAAAAGCAGTGGACTCAACATTGATCCTCGTGGCACACCACTGATCACAGCCCTCTCATCTGATAAGGAACTTCCACCACCACCCTCTGTCTTCTACTTTCGAGCCAGTTCAGTATCCAAATGGCTAGTAGTCCCTGTATTCCATGTGATTTAACCTTGCTAACCAGCTACCATGAAGAACTTTGTTGAACGCCTTACTGAAGTCCATATAGATCACGTCTACCACTCTGCCCTCATCAATCCTCTTTGTTACTTCTTCAAAAAACTCAATCAAGTGAGTCAGACATGATTTTCCACACACAAAGGAGAATCCAGGTAAGTTTTCTAGAGCAGTACATCAATAGTCCAACTCGGGAAGGAGCCATATTGGATCTGGTGTTGGGGAATGAGCCAGGCCAGTTGGTCGAAGTTGCTGTGGGGGATTTCTTTGGGAATAGTGACCAGGATTCTGTAATACTCATAATCAAAGATGAGAGTGGTCCTAAGGGAAGAGTATTAAACTGGGTCAAGGCCAATTATATCAAAATTCAGCAGGAGCTGGAAAATGTGGATTGGGGGCAGCTATTTGAAGGGAAGCCTACATTTGATATTTGGGAGCTTTCAAAGATAGATTGAAGATAGTGCGGGATAGTTATGTCCCTTTGAAAACAAGGGATAGGAAAGGCAAGTGTCGTGAACTGTGGATGACAGGAGAAATTGTGTGACTAGCCAAGAGGAAAAGGGAAGCGTATATAAAGTCCAGGCAGCTAAGAACAGAACAGGCTTTGTTGGAATATTGGGACAGTAGGACTAATCTGAAATGAGGAATCAAGCAGGCTAAAATGGGTCATGAAATAACCTTAACAAGCAGAATTAAGAAGAACCCCAAGGCCTTTTATTCATATATAAGAAGCAAGAGAGTAACTAGAGAAAGGTTGGTTCACTGAAGGAAAAGGAGGGAAGGTTGTGTGTCGAACCTGAGAAAATGGGTGAGATTCTCAATGATTACTTTGCATCGGTGTTCACTGAGGAGAGGAACATGATGAATGTTGAGATTCGAGATAGAAGTTTGTTTACTCTAGATCACGTTGACATAAGGAGAGAGGATGTGTTGGGTAGGCTAAAGGATATTAAGGTGGACAAATCCCCAGGACCAGATGGAATGTATCCCAGATTGATGAGGGAGGCGAAAGAAGAAATAGCTGGGGCCTTGGCATATCTTGGTAGCATCCTTAAACACAGGTGAAGTGCCGGAGGACTGGAGGGTTGCTAATGCTGTCCCCCTGTTCAAGAAGGGTAGTAGGGATATTCCAGGTAACTACAGACCAGTGAGTCTGACGTCAATGGTGGGAAGGTTGCTGGAGAAGGTACTGAGGGATAGGATCTATTTATATTTGGAAGAGAATGTGCTAATCAGTGATAGGCAACATAGTTTTGTGTGGGGGAGATTGTGCCTTACAACTTAATAGAGTTCTTTGAGGAAGTGACCAAGATGAAGGAAGGGCTGTAGATGTCATATACATGGAATTTACTAAGGTGTTTGATAAGGTTCCTGATGGTAAACTGATGGAGAAAGTGAAGTCACATGGTGTGCAGGTTCCAGCTAGGTGGATAAAGAACTAGTTGAGCAACAGGAGACAGAGAGTAGTAGCTGAAGGGAGTTTCTCGAAATGCAGAAAGGTGACCAGTGGAGTTCCACAGGGATCAGTGGTGGAGCCACTGTTGTTTGTGATATACATAAATGATCTGGAAGAGGGCACTATTGGTCTGATCAGTAAGTTTGCGGATGACATGAAGATTGGTGGAATAGCAGAGAGCATAAAGGATTGCCAAATAATACAGGAGAATATAGATAGACAGGAGAGTTGGAGAAGCGGCAGATGAAGTTCAATCTGGGCAAATGTGAGGTGATGCATTTTCAAAGGTCTAATTCTAGAGCAAACTATACTGTAAACAGAAGACCCTTGGGAAAAGTTGATGAGCAGAGAGATCTAGGAGTTCAGGTCCATTGAAGCCTGAAGGTGGCTGCACAGATGGATAGAATAGTCAAGAAGGCATATGGTATGCTTGCCTTCATCAGACAGGGTATCGAGTATAAGAGCTAACATGTCATGTTAATATTGTACAAGACTTTGGTTCAGCTGCATTTAGAATACTGTGTACAATTCTGGTCGCCACATTACGAAAAGGATGTGGACACTTTGGAGAGGGTGCAGAGAAGGTTTATGAGGATGTTACTTTGCATGGAAGGTGCTAGCTATGAAGAGAGTTGAGTAGGTTAGGATCATTTTCATTAGAAAAAAGGAGATTGAGGGGGGATCTGATTGAGGTCTACAAAATCATGAAGAGTATAAACAGGGTGGATAGAGATAAACATTTTCCCAGGTTGAGGGATTCAGCAACAAGAGGTCACGTGTTCAAGGTGAGAGGAGAAAAGTTTAAGGTGGATACACACAGAAAGAGGGTAGTAGGTGCCTGGAACGCGTTGCCAACAGAGGTAGTAGAAGCATGCATGGTAGATTCACTTAAGATGTATCTGGACAGATGCATGAGTAGATGGGGTCCTTCAGAATTGGGCAATAGATTTGGATTAGCACAGGCTTGGAGGGCCAAGGGTCTGTTCCTGGGCTGTAAATTTTCTTTGTTCTTTGTTCAAAGCCATGTTGACTACCCTTAATCAGTTCTTGCCTACCCAAATACACTGAATCCTGTCCCTCAAGATTCCCTCCAACAACTTGCCCACCACCAATGTCAGGCTTATCGGTCTATATTTCCCTGGCTTTTCCTGAACCATCTTTCTTAAATAGTGGCACCATGTTAGCTAACCTCCAGTTATCTGGCACCTCACCTGTGACAATTGATAATCTAAATATCTCAGCAAGGGGACCAGTAATCACCTCCGTAGCTTCCCACAGTATTCTAGGGTACACCTGATCAGGTCCAGGGGACTTATTCATCTATATACATTTTAAGATATCCAATATCTCCTTTTCTGTAGTATGTACATTTTTCAAGATGCCCCCATTTATTTCCATACATTCTGTATCTTCCATGTCCCTCTCCACAGTAAACACTGATGAAAAATACTCGTTTAGTATCTCCCTCATCTCCTGAGGTCTGTCGAACCCTGAAAGAACATTTATGCTTCAATTAAATCACTTCTCATTCTTCTAAACTCTAAATAACATTGACCCAATCTTGTCAGTCTCTTCTCACAAGACAATCTCACCATTTTGGGAATTAGTCTTGTGACCTAATTAGCTCAGTCTTTCATCATAGGATGACACTCATCCCATGGATTAATTTAGCTGTACTTTCTCTGAAGCAAATATATTCTTTTAAAAATATGGACACCAAAATTGCACACAGTATTCCAAGAATGGTTTCACCATAGTCCTGTACAATTGTAACAAGGCTTCTTATATTGCAAACTCATTGCAATAAGAAAAATGTTATTTGTCTTCCTAATTGTTTGCTGAACCTTCATGCTAATTTTCTATCTTTCATATATAAATACACCGTCCATCTGAACATCAAAATTTAGAAGTTTCATAACTTCTAAAATATATTCTGATTTTCTTTCATGATGACTACAGTGAATACTTCACACTGCTCCATGTTAAACTCCATCTATTACCTTGCTGCTCACTCACCATCATTTACAAGTTCCCTTCCAAGTCACATTCCACCCTGACATGCTCTGTAAGCTTTGAGGAGGACTAAAAGAGGCTGCAAAGCTTACAGAGCATGTCAGGGTGGAATGTGACTTGGAAGGGAACTTGTAAATGATGGCATTTCCATGCAACTGTTGCTCTGCTCTTCGAGGTTGTAGAGGGAATGAGTTTGTAAAGGGGTGCTGCCGGTTAAGCTTAGAATTTACTGTTGTTATCTTGCAGATGGCACACACAACTGCCACCATGCACCAGAAGTTGGTGGATTGGATGCTGATCAAGTAGATTGATTTGTTCTGGTTGATGTTGAGCTTTTTGAATGCTACTGGAGAGTTACTCATCCAGACAATGAAGAGTATTCAATCATATCCTTGACTTGAATATTGTAGATGATTCAGGAAGCCCAACAGGAAAGGAGCATCACTTATTGACTCACATAAAAAAAGGCATTCTTCATGGCAAAATAGGTTAGCTCCAGGCCAGAACGGATAGTTTTCCAGGCCAAGAACTGGGTCTGTTTTATTTTATTTACATTCAGAAGTGCTCTTACACTCAACTGAATGTTTTTATCCCCATCACCAAATCACCTTGACATTTTATTTTGTTATTCATCTATTAACTGCCATGAGTAAATCACCCATATGGTCAATTGAATTTTGCAAGCAAACCCATCTGAAGGTGAGGGAGAGATAAACAGTGGAGTAAAGGCTTAATTCAAGATGGAGTTAGATGGAGAAATAAAACACTGTATTCCATGCTGTGCTGACTTCTCTCTAAAGGCATCAAGAGTATTGGTGGATATCACATGCTCCCTCTCCTAAGGACACATGGGCACACTCATAACCACAGAAGAGGGTCTGCATTTTTTTGATTTATACATGGAGATGCTCTTACACATAACCAAACTGTTTTTCCATCATTAACTCACCATAACATTTTTTCCCCAATTATTGGCCACCATCAATAAATCACCATGTTATCAACTAAATATGGGTCTGTTTTATTTGTTTCTATATCCAGAAATGATCTTTTGCACAACCAAATGGGTCTGCTTTTTTTTATATCCAGAAGTGCTCTTACACACAAATGAATAGCTTCACAAAGAGAAGTGGCAAGAAGCATTCGTGCCATTTAAGTGCTAGGTAATGACAATCTTCAATAAAAGAGAATTCAACCACCTCCCCTTGATTTTAAATGGCATTATGTTTTGCTGAATCCTCCATCATCAACATCCTGCAACTTTGATTGCCCAAAAAAAAAGCAGACTCATGGGGCCCTCTTGTGGTGCAGTTGCAGTGTCCCTAGCCCTTGACATTTCTCAATCCATCATCGCCAACTCATGTCATATACCATCGTAGTTTCCCTTATTAAAACTCAAAACTAGATTCAGAATCAATGACTTCACTCTTCATCTTGATGGAGAATTCTATCATATTTTGGTTACTCATCCACAAGGGGTTTTTCACAATTACGTTCTTTTCTGATCACATAATACCCAGTCTAAGATGGCCTATTCTTTAGTTGGTTCCTGAACATATTGATCCAGAGACCTATCCTGTATACAGTCTAGGAATTCCTCCTCTACAGTATCGTGACTAATTTAATCCACCCAATCTATATGCAGATTAAAATCACCCATAATTACAGATATTCCTTTATCTCATGTAATTCTGACTTCCTGTTTACTGCCATTCCCAATATCACCATGACAGTTTGGTGAACTATAGATCATCGCCAATAATGTTTTTGGCCTCTTGGCATTTCTCAATTCTACCCACACAGAATCTAGATATTTTTGAATCAATGATTAAATATGACACACCTCCGGTCCAGGTGGGGCTTTGACTCTTGGCCACATTGGCCCAGATGGAGGGATACTACCACTGCACTTCAACAGCCCAACCCAAACAGATTCTACATTGCCTGAGCTAATACCTTTCCTCAATATTGTGTTCATATCCTCATTAAGCAGTAATGCAATTCCACCACCTTTTCCTTTTCGATTGTCCTTCCTAAATGCTGAATACCCTAGAAGTTTCCTTCCCTGGCCACCCTGCAGTTGTGTCTCTGTTATCCCAATTGTATCATACCCATTTAATCTATTTGCATGATTAATTCACCCATTTACTCCATCTGTTGAGGCTAAAAACCCTTAAGGCTTGTCTTTGCAATGTTCCTTGTACCAATTCCACTATTTATTTTACGGTGGCCTTGTTCGATTCTGGCCTTTGGTTTTTCTGCCTAATACTTCTTTTATTTCCCTTTCTGTCTTTTGTTCTTGTACTTGCTTCCCCTTCCTCTGCATCCTTGCATGGGTTCTCATCCCCGCCCCCCCAATTTAGTTTAAACCCTTCCCAACCACTCTAACAGTCTGCTTAGGGAACCATCCAGGAACAGCATCCATGCTCTCCTTTTCCTGCAGGGTCGCGAGAACAATATGATGGACTTGTGTCAAAAGGAACTGTCCTTTACAAATTTTTCTACAAGGAACAGATGATATGCAACCATGCAACTGCATTTTTTAAATTTCAAAAGTCGGCTTTATTCATGAAAGACCATCTACAAATATATAAAAGGTTCTGAATTAGTTCTGACTGTCTTTGCAGAGAAAGAAAAACAATAAAACACTGGAATTTTGGTATTTCTCAGAGCTTCTCTACAGTTGCCAAAACAAAGGCATTTTCTGTTTATGAAGGAAGCCATTTATGTTCATTTTAAGCCATCAAGAGAGTCTCACAACTGAGCAGACCCTTGTTATACAGTGGCCTCTTCCCATTGTGCCTTATTGGCAGCTACCCCAAGCTTTAATTCATTCCTCAGCACGTATCCCTGGACCATGGAATGTGTCAGTCTGCATCACTTGGTCAATGTCAACTCTTTAAACTGGAAGACCAATTCGTTTCAGACAGACTAAAGAGAATCTATTACTGAGTTGATGGTCTTCCAAGCACAGGTGATATTTGTCTTGGTGTGGGTCCCAGGTAACAGCCCATAGAACTCAGAGTTAGCCCGGGTGTCCTTGGAGAAGGAGCACGCGGTGTCCACCAACACCCTGGAGTCGTTCAGGGAGAGGCGGGCGCCACAGGGAGTGGAGTGTATCATTTCCCTGTCAAACTCTATTTTGATTTAATCCCTATCCTCCCCTTCACTTTTTTGATCACGCAGCATTGCCCTTTGTTGAGAAGGGCACTGCTTGTCACTGGCCACTTGGGTGTTTCCTTTCTGGTGGTGGAAATTGAATAAAGATTTATGCACTTGTTTGTTCTTCACTGTGTCCTACACCTGCACACTCACGAAATGGGTGCTGGGGAAAAAAAAAAGAAAAAAGGAAAAAAAAAGAAAACATATATTTACAACAGAGGAAACACAAAAAAAAATAGAACTCAGAGTCCTGGCGCAGGGAGCTGCTTGGGACAAGCCTCGACAAAAACCACTGCATCCTTCTCCAGACCTTCTTTGCAAAGGTACATTACAGAGGAGATGTGTGATCGTCTTTTTGCAAGCACAGCTGCTTCAAGAGCACTGTGCAGAGGCACGTAGACACCGGGTAAGCATGAAGGATCTGACCGTATCCTTCTCACCAAGCTAAGTCTTGGTCCATATTGGAAAGTTCTAGTGATGAAGCATTTTGCCTAATTTTGGCAATGGTGAGGCCAGACCAATCTTCCACAACTCCAAGGATAAGTAAAACCTTATTACAGAGTGACACTGGCATTTATTTATTGAGGTCTTCCCAGACAGATTAAAGTCATGAGGTAAAAACAATGACTGCAGATGCTGGAAACCAGATTTTGGATTAGTGGTGCTGGAAGAGCACAGCAGTTCAGGCAGCATCTGAGGAACAGCAAAATCAACGTTTTAGGCAAAAGCCCTTCATCAGGAATAAAGGCAGAGACCCTGAAGCATGGAGAGATAAGCTAGAGGAGGGTGGGGGTGGGGAGAAAGTAGCATGGAGTACAATAGGTGAGTGGGGGAGGGAATGAAGGTGATAGGTGAGGGAGGAGGGTGGAGTGGATAGGTGGAAAAGAAGATAGGCAGGTAGGACAAGTCATGGGGACAGTGCTGAGCTGGAAGTTTGGAACTAGGGTGAGGTGGGGGAAGGGGAAATGAGGAAACTGTTGAAGTCCACATTGATGCCCTAGGGTTGAAGTGTTCCGAGGCGGAAGAGGAGGCGTTCTTCCTCCAGGCGTCGGGTGGTGAGGGAGCGGTGGTGAATGAGGCCCAGGACCTCCATGTCCTCGGCAGAGCGGGAGGGGGAGTTGAAATGTTGGGCCACAGGGTGGTGTAGTTGATTGGTGCGGGTGTCCTGGAGATGTTCCCTAAAGCGCTCTGCCCGGAGGCGTCCAGTCTCCCCAATGTAGAGGACACCGCATCGGGAGCAACGGATGCAATAAATGATATTAGTGGATGTGCAAGTAAAACTTTGATGGATGTGGAAGGCTCCTTTAGGGCCTTGGATGGAGGTGAGGGAGGAGGTGTGGACGCAGGTTTTGTAGTGCCTGCAGTGGCAGGGGAAGGTGTCAGGATGGGAGGGTGGCTTGTAGGGGGGCGTGGACCTGACCAGGTAGTCACGGAGGGAATGGTCTTTGCGGAATGCGGAAAGGGGTGGGGAGGTAAATATATCCCTGGTGGTGGGGTCTTTTTGGAGGTGGCAGAAATGTCAGAGGATGATTTGGTTTATGCGAAGGTTGGTAGTGTGGAAGGTGAGCACCAGGGACGTTCTGTCCTTGTTACGGTTGGAGGGTTGGGGTCTGAGGGTGGCAGTGCGGGATGTGGACGAGATGCGTTGGAGGGCATCTTTAACCACATGGGAAGGGAAATTGCGGTCTCTAAAGAAGGAGGCCATCTGGTGTGTTTTGTGGTGGAACTGGTCCTCTTGGGAGCAGATACGGCAGAGGCGGAGGAATTGGGAATATGGGATGGCATTTTTGCAAGAGGTAGGGTGGGAAGAGGTGTAATCCAGGTAGCTGTGGGAGTTGGTGGGTTTGTAAAAATGTCAGTGTTGTCAACTCGGTCGTCATTAATGGAGATGGAGAGGTCCAGGAAGGGGAGGGAGGTGTCAGAGATGGTCTAGGTAAATTTAAGGTCAGGGAGGAATGTGTTGGTGAAGTTGATGAATTGCTCAACCTCCTCGCGGAGCATGAGGTGGCGCCGATGCAGTCATCAATGTAGCGGAGGAAGAGGTGGGGAGTGGTGGCGGTGTAATTACGGAAGATCGACCGTTCTATGTAGCCAACAAAGAGACAGGCATAGCTGGGGCCCATACGTGTGCCCCGCTACTTGGTTTACACCTCTTCCCACCCTACCTCTTGCAAAAATGCCATCCTGTATTCCTAATTCCTCTGCCTCCGCCGTATCTGCTCCCAGGAGGACCAGTTCCAATACAGAACACACCAGATGGCCTCCTTCTTTAGAGACCGCAATTTCCCTTCCCACATGGTTAAAGATGCCCTCCAACGCATCTCTTCCACATCCCGCACCTCCGCCATCAGACCCCACCCCTCCAACTGTAACAAGGACAGAACGCCCCTGGTGCTCACCTTCCACCCTACCAACCTTCGCATAAACCAAATCATTCGCTGACATTTCCACCACCTCCAAAAAGACCCCACCACCAGGGATATATTTCCCTCCCCCCCCCTTTCCGCCTTCCACAAAGACCGTTCCCTCCGTGACTACGTGGTCAGGTCCATGCCCCCTCTACAACCCACCCTCCCATCCTGGCACATTCCCCTGTCACTGCAGGAACTGCAAAACCTGCGCCCACACCTCCTCCCTCACCTCCATCCAAGGCCCTAAAGGAGCCTTCCACATCCATCAAAGTTTTATCTGCACATCCACTAATATCATTTATTGCATCCGTTGACCCCGATGCGGTGTCCTCTACATTGGGGAGACTGGACGCCTCCTAGCAGAGCGCTTTAGGGAACATCTCCCTGGGACACCCGCACCAATGAATCACACTGCCCTGTGGCCCAACATTTCAATTCCCCCTCCCACTCTGCTGAGGACATGGAGGTCCTGGGCCTCATTCACCACCACTCCCTCACCACCAGATGCCTGGAGGAAGAACGCCTCATCTCCCGCCTCGGAACACTTCAACCCCAGGGCATCAATGTGGACTTCAACAGTTTCCTCATTTCCCCTTCCCCCACCTCACCCTCGTTCCAAACTTCCAGCTCAGCACTGTCCCCATGACTTGTCCTACCTGCCTATTTTCTTTTCTACCTATCCACTCCACCCTCATCCCTGATCTATCACCTCATCCCCTTCCCCACTCACCTCTTGTACTCCATGCTACTTTCTCCCCACCCCCACCCTCCTCTAGCTTATCTCTCCACGCTTCAGGGTTTCTGCCTTTATTCCTGATGAAGGGCTTTTGCCCGAAACGTCGATTTTGCTGCTCCTCGGATGCTGCCTGAACTGCTGTGCTCTTCCAGCACCACTAATCCAAGATTTAAATCATTGTTGACTGAGAGGATACCCATCCTAGACTGTTTCACTGACTTGCCAACTGTGAGGACATCCTTCCCACACTCTGGAATCACCAATGTCAAGGAGACACAGTGTTTCCTCCCAATTATAAATCTCTGTTCTGAGCCCCCTGATGCTTCTGTCCTGCTGGTGGGACAGGACACATATAAGGATGGTAACATAAGAACCTGGGACAGAGGTTGCAAGGTGTAATTCTGAGACTACAACTATGTCAGTCTTTTGCTGGACTAGCTTTTGGAATTGATCTACCAGTTTTGCAGATTTCCCCAAATGTCAGTGAGGTGGACTTTGCAGATCGAACAGGCAAGGTGTCTTTATGGTTTTGTGCTTAGATTGACCAGTGTAATGGCTTGCTGGGCCATTTTGGGGTAGTATGGTTAGTACTGCTGCCTCACAGTGCCAGGGACTTGGGTACAATTCCACCCCAAGGAACTCCATATGGAGTTAGCATATTCTCTCCATCTCTGTGTGGGTTTCCTCCTGGTGCTCTGGTTTACTCTCACAGTCGAAAGATGTGCAGGTTAGGTGGATTTGCCATGCTAAATTGCCCATTGTGTCCAGAGATGTGCAGACTTTGTGGATTAGCCATGGGAAATGCAGGGTTACAGGGATAGGGAGGGTCAGTGTGGAATCAATGGGCCAAATGGCCTGCTTCCACACTGTAGTGATTCAATGATTCCAGAGGACTGTTAATACCTAAACACATTGTTGTACACCTGGAGTCACATGTGGGTCAAACAGTAGTTCTAATTTTCACCTGCCTATGTTTAAATTATTTTATACATAAAATGGAGAAAGGTTTAATTTTTACAACAAGTTGACTAATGCATGATTTCAGACCATAAGGTCATGCAAAAATTAAGAACTTACAGTACATGAGAACAAGACGGAAGCGCATTCCTCATTTTTAACTATAGTTGTTTTTATACAGGTGTATATTAAAAGATTATTTGATCACTGTTAAACTGTTGGAAGATCTTAATTATGTTGCATAATCTAAAAGCTGCATTAGTTCAGCGTCAAATATCAACGATAGTCATTAGTGTTTATGTTGCAACTTTAAAGGAGTAAAATGTCGCAAGGCAATTCACATATTAAGACTGACACCAAGTCAAAGAAGAAGTTGTTAGAACAGATGATCAAAAGCTTAGCTAACAACCTTAGCTTTAAGAAGACTCTCTTGATAGTATGGTTGAAGCTATAGGCCAAATAAAGGTAAGAGCCCATTGCAATTGGAAGAATCAAGATTTGGAGTTTCAGATCGTGGACATTGACTTGAACCTAATCTGAAGTTAGACTGTTAACCTTATACTTACCAGAGACATCTGAAGAGTTTCACAGGTTGCTAATTGCTTACAATTATGTTTTTACAGATTATGTATATCTTCCCACTGAATATCATCTCAAAAATAGATGAGAGTGAGATCAACCCAGGAGCAAAGGGAGTTGCATCTGTCCTCAAGTTCAGCCTGAAAGACAAGGTAGAAAAACTGGAAGAAGAAGGGAATAATTACGAAAGTGATAATGCTTACAGGTTAGATTAGTAGCATGGTAGCAGCGAAAAAAACTTGGAAAACAAAGTATGTATAGATTCAATATTATGATCCCTCAGTCAAGCTTTGCAGAGATCCCATTACCCTAATTATTACCATTGAAGTGGTTTTGTCACTACTCTCCAGGACAATGTTCTTTGCTATCCTCAAAATAAAGTATAGCTTTGACTGGTAAGTGAAGCTGAATGAAAACAGCAGTTTTCTAACTAAATTGTGGATGACATTTGAAAATACAGAAGGATGCACATATTCTTTTGCATTTTCATCGTTGCGGTAGAGTATGACACAGACAGCACAAGATATCAATCATCTTCCCAGGATGGAAGCTACTGTACATGATCTACTGGTATGAATGTGGAGGGACAATGCAAGAAGGCTGTACGGACAATGGTCAGAATCTAGCACATTTGCTGGAGAGAGCTCAGCAGACGAACCTAAGTAAACAAGAACAGGATACAATTGAAGATGCCTGAAGCCAAGTATGGACATGTCTGGACAACAAAAGTATTATACTGATGACAAATTAGCCAACAGCTTTGGTAAATAGTTCACAAATCCAAGAAATTTATACATTGCTTTGGCATCTGCTTCAGAGATGTAGAGAGAAGTAGATGCCAAAGCAATGTATAAATTTCTTGGATTTGTGAACTATTTACCAAAGCTGTTGGCTAATTTGTCATCAGTATGTGAACCTATAGACTAGTTCACGGCTAAGGAAGTGGGTGGTATTCTAGGACTAAACAAGAAGCAACAGCAGAATCAAACCAATAAGTGATGACATGAACAGTACCACAATGATACTGAGATATCATAAAGTCAGTGATGAAGTGACTGAGTAGCATTAGACAAAGAGACTAATTGGAGTAACTCTTAATCAGGTGCACTTACACTCAGGGCATTGACAAAAACTATGTGATGCTAAGTTAAAAATCACACAACACCAGGTTATAGTCCAACAGGTTTAATTGGAAGCACACTAGCTTTCAGAGCGACGCTCCTTCATCAGGTGATATGTGATGCTATGCTGAATTTGAGAAACAGTGCCTGGCTACTGTGTTGGCGTGTGATCATTTTAATCAATATCTATTTGGAAATTTCAAAGTGACAGTGAAGTCTGATCATTTCAGTTCAAGACATCTTCATCAAACTGCTTCTATCTGCTTTAAAGTATCTGCAAAGAACACTTTCATTTGCAGAGATACCAACTGGAGAGGACAGTCTGAAACAGACTTCAGCAAGTACACAGTCTCCCTGTCCAATGGTCTCTTCTCAATGCTTGTTCTCAGAAGTGTGGGCCCTTAAATACTTTGGTCAAAGATTGTTTTGACAGCACTGAAGAAACTGCATATTGATGTATTGTTAGATGTCTGTGTCTTCTCAACCATCTTTTGTTCTTTATGTCATAGATGTTGTTCTGAACTGCTGTGTTCAGCTGTCTATTTAGAACATAAGAACTAGGAGCAGGAGTACAAAGTTGAGCCCCTCAAGTCACCCATTAGATTAATACAATGACCCTTCATTCTGTAGTGTCCAACAAGGGGAAACACCCTCTCAAAGTCTGTTTTTTTAAATACATATTTTTATTGAAAAAAAAAGATTTTTGAGATATTTTTACAAAATTACAAAACTCGTACAAAATAATGTATTCCACTTTACAATATAATAACAATAACCACACCAATATAAAATTTTAAAAAGCTAACTACTAATCTATTCTAGGGCTTTTACCTGAAACGTCGATTTTACTGCTCCTCGGATGCTGCCTGAACTGCTGTGCTTTTCCAGCACCACTAATCCAATATTCTACAGACTACCAAAACATAAAGTAAGATATCATACATCACTAACAATAACCAAAAAAAACCTACATACGCATTCAAAATAAAGTTACATCAAGTCATAACAAAACTGTATTTATACTGGATTCTTCCTCCCAAGGATCCCCGAACCAACCAACACCATCCTCACGGTTAAGCAAAGGCCCTAAACAGTATGGCTGATATATCTGCATCAATGTAGTTCAAAAAGGGCTGCCATGTTCTATAAAATAATTCCGTTTTTTGGTGGACGATATTCATAAGGAAGTCAGGGGGATATATTCCATAACTATTCTATGCCAATTCGAAAGTCCTCGAGGACTTTTGGATACCCAACTTACTAAAATGTTTTTCCTCGCACAAAAGGAAAGGATAGTGAATAGTTTCTTCCTGTATGCACCTAGAGAAGGGAAATTTGGAAGACTCAAAAGAAGGGACACTGGGTCCAACCCAATCTCCATTCCCAAAATCTTTGCCAAGGCATTTGCTATGCTCTCCCAATATCTACGAATCTTATGGATATCCACAAACAATGAGTGAGAGTACCAACTTCTATTTTACATTTAGGGCACATTGGGGATGCTCCTGTCTTGAACTTTGCAAGTTGCTCTGGTGTCATATGAGCCCTATGAAGTATCTTGAATTGAACAGCCTGAGTTCTATTACAGGTAGAGATCTTCCTGGCATTTTCCCAGATATCTTCCCACATCTCTAAGGAGATTTCCTCCCAAATTCTTGATTCCAGGTTTTATATAACCGTTCCATGTCCTTCGATACCTTATTACGTAGCAAGTGGTCGAGAATACTGACTAAGGGCACACCCATGGGGCGAAGCACTCTCCTTTCCATATCCGATTTATAAGGGTTAGTCATCAATGTGGTCTTTTTATGTATGAAGTCTCGTACTTGAAAATATTGAAAAAGGTCCTTGCTGGGCAACCCGAACTTCTGACGCAACTATTTGAAGGACATCATGACCTCCCCATCGAACAGCTCTCCCAAACAGGAGATACCTCTGGACTCCCAGATTTTAAATCCAGTATCAGTCAAGCCTGACTGAAATCCCAATGTTCCCACGATAGGGGTAGAAGGGGAGGTTTTTTGTAAATTACCCTCATCCTGTCGCATCATCTCCAAGCTTTGATTGTATTTGATACAATTGGATTTTTACAATGATCTGTAATAACTCTCACCTTAACCATAAATAGTAGATTGATGAGGGAACATTTTACTTGGGAGGCCTCAATATCCAACTGGATTGATTGTGGGTCACAGGAGGCCCAATCAGCTACATATGATAACAGAGAACTCCTGAAATCCGGAAAATCCAGACCTCCCCTTACTTGCGGGAGTTGCAACCTATCCAACTTATAAGGGGCCATCTATGACTCCAAATAAAGGAGCCGAGCCAACCACAGAGCTTACGCAGCGCCTGTCTCGGCAGCATCAAGGGGAGCATTCTCATAGGGTATAATAGGCGAGGTAGAATATTCACCTTGACCAAAGCTAATCTTCCTAGCCAGGATATTGGGAGATCTTCCCAGTGTTGGCGGTCCCACCTTATTTTCTCAAATAAATGTGTATAATTAGCTTTATATAGCTGATCAAATACCGGGGTAATAAAAAGACCTAAATAAAGAAAGCCTCCCAGTGACCACCGTAAGGGGAAGCGGGATCCATCTGGAAAATTAGATATGCTGGTAAGACCTCCTAGCGGCATGGCTTCTGATTTCATTAAATTAATTTTGTAATCTGAGAACATACCAAATAAGTTAACCACTTGAATTAAGTGGGGCACAGACATCAATGGGTCATTTAAGAAAAGAAGGATGTCATCTGCATAGAGAGTGATTTTATGCTTACCCAATCTTACCTCCGGAGCCGTCATATTAGGATCAGTTCATATAACTTCCGTCAGAGGCTCAATCACTAGTGTAAATAATCGTGGTGAGAGAGGGCATCCCTAACGACAACCTCTGCCAAAACTAAAGCTATCCGAACTTACACCACTGGTAACCACCGCTGCTTTGGGGTAATTCTATAATACTGTAACCCATTTAGTTAAGACCTCTCCAACACCAAACCGTTCCAAAGTATAAAAGAGATATGGCATTCTTCCAAATCGAATGCCTTCTCTGCATCTAGGGATACAACTAATCCCTTGCAGATTAGTTCGGCAGACTTGTACCATGTTTCACACTCTTCTAATGTTATTAGTTTATCTGCGACCCGGAATAAACCCCATCTGATCCTCGTTTATCATGAATGGTAAAACCCTCTTCAATCTTAATGCCAACATTTTTGAGAGAATTTTAAAGTCCACATTCAATAAGGATACAGGTCTGTATGAAGAGCAGTCATCTGGGACTTTTCCTTTCTTAAGAATGAGAGAGATATTTGCTTCTCTCAGAGAAGGCAGGAGGCAACCCTGACTGTGTGAATAATTATACATACCTATAAGTGCCCTGGCCAATTCACCTATAAATTCTTTATAGAACTGTGGGCGGCATGGTGGCACAGTGGTTAGCACTGCTGCCTCACAGCGCCTAAGACCCGGGTTCAATTCCTGCCTGTGGAGTTTGCACGTTCTCCCAGTGTCTGCGTGGGTTTCCTCCGGGTGCTCCGGTTTCCTCCCACAGTCCAAAGATGTGCAGGTCAGGTGAATTGGCCATGCTAAATTGCCCGTAGTATTAGGTAAGGGGTAAATGTAGGGGTATGGGTGGGTTGTGCTTCGGCGGGTCGGTGTGGACTTGTTGGGCTGAAGGGCCTGTTTCCACAGTGTAATGTAATCTAATCTAATCTAAACTCAGCCTGGAATCCGTCTGGTCTGGATGCTTTACCACTCTGGAGCTGCCTCACCACTTCCTGGATTGTCAGGGGGGCATTCAAAAGCAACAACTGCTCCAAGGTTAGGGCCAGATTTTTAAAAACACATTCCATCTTCTTCGTTCTATCCTCACAGCCCTCTGACTTGTATAATTTGAAATAGAACTTTCTAAAGGCTGCATTGATCTTTTTAGGATCACAAGTCAGGGTACCAGCACTCTCTCTAACAGACGTAATGGATTGGAGAGTCTTTTTCTTTCTGGCAAGGTATGCTAGATACCTGCCTGGCTTATCCCCGTATTCAATAATCTCTGCTTCGCAAATAGTATCTCTCTCTTTGCTGTTTGAGTAAGTGTGGTATTCAAAGTTGCCCTGAGGGCTGTAATCCGCTGTAGTTTAGTAATGGAGGACCTATCAACATATACTGTCTCAGCTGCCTTCAGGTGAGTCTCGAGCAGACACTGTTGTTCTCCCTTTTGTCTTTTCCAGGTCGCAGAATATGAGATAAGCAAGCCATGCGCATATGCCTTAGCAGTCTTCCACATCACCGATGGGTTACTGGCTGTGCCTGAATTGATATCTCAGAAAGTTTTAAATTCCTGCAAGAAATATTCTATGAACTTACTACTCTTCAATAGGAAAGAGTCCATACGCCAGTGTCGAGAACCCATCTCATCATCACTAGTCTTAACCTCCAAATATACTGCAGCGTGGTCAGAAATAGTTATATTACCTATTTTACAAAACAATATCAAATTCAGAAAGGTCAAAAGGGACAAAAAACATATCGATTCTGGTATGGCACTTGTGTGGATTAGAATAAAAATTAAAATCTCTACCCTCAGTGTGAAGCCACCTCCACACATCTACCAGCCCCAACAACCTATTCAGATCAGCCAACTGCCTAGATCTCAGAGATATACCCACGGAGCTCTTAGGTATCCTGTCCACCTCGGGGTCAATAATACAATTAAAATCTTCCCCTATAAATTGTGTGATGCACCCCGAGAGCCATCAACCTGGTGAATGCTTCTGTTACAAATTTAAAAGGATGTGCCGGGGGGTAGTAAACATTCAAAATCCCATATTCCTTTCTATATATTAGGGCTTTAAGTAATATATACCATCCAGACTCATCTTTTATCTGGTTTAGTATTTGGAAGGTAAGATTCTTCCAGATAAGAATGACCACTCCACTACTTTTTGAGCTAAAAAATGAAAAGAACACCTGGCCAAATCCACCCTGTTACAGCTTTGAATGCTCATTATCAAGTAGATGTGTCTTCTGTAAAAGGGCTACATCAACCCTTTCTTTTTTAAGACTTGATAATATCTTTTTCCTTTTAATTGGCGAGTGGGCCCCCTTGACATTCCACGTGTACCATTTAAATGAATGACTAGCCATGATCGTTCAAGCAAGTTCGAGACCCCCCCAGGAGGAAGAACCCCACTCTAAAGACATTGAGTAGAAACCATAAACAATTCACATATAAAAACACCTTTTAAAACAACTAAATCAAAACAGCCAAGAACTACTCCTAAACAAATAACATAAGACATAATTAAAAGGAGACTTTCCCCTTGTCCACAGGAGGCACACCTACCTTCCAGTAATCCCACCATAACACCTCACAGCTGGAGCCATGCCCTCGGCCCAGACATTACAAAGTAAAGTAAACAAATGCCAATAGCTTATAATACAGGAATTAAAAGTGGGCGGCAACCCACCCCCTCCATACTATTACCTAGGCATTCTTAACAAAACAACAACATAAGATAAAATATATGAAATTATAATCCCAGCAAAATTTAAGGAACAAAAAAAACCTCAAACATCCCCCAATAATCGGATAAACTGAGCAAGTTAAAACTAAGAGTCAAAAGAAAGAAGAAAGAACAAACCCCTCCCACCAACTCCCCTTTCCCCCCCCCCACCCCCCCCAAGGAAGGATGGAAAAGAGAAAAAAAAAGGGAAAGAGGAGGAGAAAATACAAAAGGAGGGGGAACAAAATAAAGTTGTTATCCATATAGTTAAAATCCAGCTGTCTATTTGACAGCATCTAAGAATTCTTTCACTTTTTCCAACGAACCGAAGTTATACACTGATCCTCCATGACTGAGGCGCAGCGTTGCCAGGTATCGGATGGAATATTGAATATTTAAGTCCGTCAGAGCTTCTTTACCTTGTCGAATGCCTTTCTCTTGCGAACCACAACCGGAGAGAAGTCCTGGAACAACATTATTTTGAAACCCTTGTATACCATGGGGTGGGGATGGGGATGGCATGGGGATCCTTCCCCAAAACTCTGTAGGGCTCCAGCAGCATTTGTTTTTCCCTGTAGTACTGAAGTTGAACTAGGATCAGGCGGGGGCGCTTCTCTGACCCAGGCCTGCGCATAGCAACCCAGTGGGTCCACTCAACCCACACCCAGCCCAGCTCCGACTCCAGTTTCAATAGCTGCGGAAGCCATTACTCCAAAAAATCAACAAGCTGGCCTTCCTCCTCCCGTTTGGGGAGGCCCAGCAACCTAATATTTTTCCATTGACCTTGATTTTCGAGGTCGTTGATATGTTCTTCTAAGGCCTGGACTCGGCACTCCAGAGCCCGGACCTGTCCTGCAGAGGATCCAGCAGTGGTCTCGGAGGCTGCGGCACATTGCTCCGCCCCTCCAACACGCTGCCTGAATTTCTCGATCTCTTGGTCATGCTTTTGCAGCATGACCGAGATCGACCCCCACCTGGACTGGGTCTCTTCAATAGATGCGTCAATCTTCTCTTGGAGCTTCAGAGACTCCAAGATCAGGCTTGCCTCTGCAGGTAAGTCCCCCGGGACGGCCGCAGATGTCTCTGTTGCTGCCGGGGGAAGGGAGGGGTCGCCTGATCTTGCCTGTTGCGAACTTCATGATTCTTTACCTTTGGTCATTTTAAAATGCACCAGACAGCTAAAGTTTGATGCAGAATGACCAAAGCTGCTGGGAAAAGGCTACCTTAAATAGTTTAGAGAGTGAGAGAGGGTGGGTACCCCACTTTGCCTGGGTCCTGGGCAGAGCTCAGCAGACTCAGATCTACTTTGTTGCCACCATCTTGAATCTCAATGTCTGTTTTGTTAATGCTCTTTGGCACCTAATATATTTCAATTTGATCTCTTCTCATCCTTCTAAACTTTGATGAATATAGATCTAAACATCTCAACTTCTTCTCACAAAACAAGCTTTCAATTGCTGGAACTAATCTAGTAAACCTTTTCTGCGCTGCCTCCATTGCAATTACGTCCTCGCTACTACTATGCTGCTTTTCTGTTGAATTATGGTGAAACCTATAGTGATTGGGTACAAGCTTTTTGCCTACGCTCGATTAAGTCCTCTATTTTTCAGTCTCTTGTGGGATGTGGGTGACACTGGCTAGCCAGCATTTATTGCCTATCCCTAGTTGCTCTTGAGAATGTGCTGGTGAACAGCCTTCTTGAACTACTGCAGTCCATGTGCTGAAGGTAGACCCACAATGCCATTAGGGAGGGAATTCCATGATTTTTTTATCCAGTGACAGTGAAGGAATGGCAACATATATCCAAGTCAGGATGGTAAGTGGCTTGGAGGGGAACTTGCAGGTGATGAAGTTCCCATGTATCTGCTGCTCTTGTAGCCACTGTATTTATATGGCTAATCTAATTCAATATCTGGTCAATAGTAACCCCCAAGATGTTGATATTGGGAGATTTAGTGATGGCAATACTATTGCATGTCAGAACTGGTGGTTATATTGTCTATAATAGTAGATGCCTAGCAGTTGTGTGGCTTGAATGCAACTTGCCAGGTGGACTGCTTCAGAACTTCAGAACAGAGGAGTCATGAATGGTGCTGAACACTTACAATCTTATGATCATTTCCAGAAATCTGAAAAAGTCTGATTGGACCAGCCTATCTTGAAGAAACATATTTATTACTGGCCAATTCTGAAATTACTGAAATCATCTCAGCAGAAATGTGTCTCTGATCATCAGTGAACAAATTAATGATTTTGAATGAATGATTTTAATGTCATATGTATTTTACACTGAGAAAAACAGTAAGTTATAGTGAAAAGCTCTTCCACTGTTGCCATGATTTGGTACCATTTTGAATTGTTTAAGATGTTAACTGAATTTACTGCTGCAAATAAAATAAGTCAGTTTTAAAAAATAGAGAAAAATGTATGTGGCACTGTCTTTGAATATAAATCAACTTCATATGAGTCCTAAAAATTGTAAATAGGCAAATACAATTGTGCCTATCACAAAATTATACTAATACATATTACTTGCCATCAGCTACCTACAAGACCTCAGCAGTGGAGTAAGTGTTATCGAACAGAATTTGAAACCCGTCACATAGGAAATATGAATGCAGAGGCTGAATTAGATAGGTGTTAACTACGGTCTTAAAGAAAGACAATGAGAAGCACAGATAATGGAATTCAAGCTTGTGACCTTGTCAACTAAAGGCATAGATATCAATGATGGAATGTTTAAAAATGCACAAGAGGTCAAGATTAGATGAGGTAGGTAACTTGACAGGTGACAGTGGAGGAGATTGCAGAGATAGGGAAGGTTGAGGCCATGCAGAGATGTAAAAAGTGTAGGTCAGTGGGCCCAACAGAAAATGGGTGAATGGATCCTTGTGAAGACTATTGCTGGGGACAGAGCTTTGGGTGACCCCATGTTTACAAAAGATAGAATGTAGGAAGCCCACAGAAGTGTATTTCTTTGGTTAAATCTTGGAGTTTTGTCAGCATGCTTAAGTGTATTGAGCTGCAAGTAGAAACTGTCTGTCTTAGTGATGACATGTATAGATGGTCAGCAACAACTCAGAATCATATATAGAACTAAAGATAGATGTCAGAGATAGTTTTTTTACTCAGAGAGTAGTAGGGGCATGGAACGCCCTGCCTGCAACAGTAGTAGATTTGCTAACTTTAAGGGTATTTAAATGGTCCTTGGATAAACATATGGATAAAAATGGGATCGTGTAGGTTAGATGGGCTTCAGATGGTTTCACAGGTTGGCGCAACATAGAGAGTTAAAGGGCCTGTACTGCGCTGTAATGTTCTATGAATGTGAATAGTCTCATCCAGAATTAAGATAGTGAAGGAATGGAAACTATCATCATACTAAAAGTTGGCCAGATTCAGCACAGATCTAAAGCTTAAAAAAAGTTGAGAGATGCCCTGGAAGCAGTAGATTTCTGTACCACCACAATTTATAATTTCAAGGCTCAGCACATTCTGCATTCCTTCATCATGATCCAGCTAGAAATGTGGCAAGGCATGCAAGGGCCACAACTGAGCACACCTTAGAATGATGCATTAACTTGATGAACCAACAGTATAAGAAAACTTTGCATGCTAAATATCATAATGTTATAAAACATGACTAAGGGATTACAAAATAAATAGGTCCTTCGGGAAAAACTCAATAGACCTATCAAATCTATTCCAGCCTGTTGTTCTCTTTCATGTAATTAAGGGAAGAAAGTTTTTTTTTAATAATAGCAGGTGCAATCATGTCACAGTGAAGACGAGGAGTCAGTGATAAAGCTGAAATTGTAATCACCTTTAATCTAAAGTTCCGAAGGAACTTTTCTACTGCAGCTTCTTTTGAACACTCCAGTAACGTGGATATTGCTGTCTACTTAATGTAGTTCAATCCATATGATGTTAAAACATAATCATAGCAATGGATATAACAAAAGCTATGGAGCCTGATAACATTCTGCTGATGGCACGTATATCAGCTTTAGCCAAGCTAATCAAATAAAACACTGGCTTTCACCCAACAGCTATGATAGAAAATTACTCAGGAGAATACTATTCTGAAAAAACAAAACAGACTAAGCTAATCCAATTTATTAGCACTGCACTTTAGGAAATATATAAAGGTCTTAGAAGTGATGTATATGAGGTTTACCAAGATGGTGACCTGGGAAGCGGGATTTCAGTTGCGAAACAAGGTTCAAAAATTGCACTCCTCAAAACAGAAAGGTTGTTATGATGAGGTAAAGAGGGAGACTCAACTCCTGTACTGATTATAGAGTAATAGAGACATACAGCATGGAAACAGACCCTTCGGTCCAACTTGTCCATGCTGACCAGATATCCTGACCTAATATAATGCCATTTGCTAGCACTTGGCCGACATCCCTCTAAACTCTTTCAATTCATTTACCCATTCAGATGGCTTTTAAATGTTGAAATTGTACCAGCCTCCACCACTTTCTTTGGCAACTCATTCCATACAGGCACCACCCTTTGCATGAAAATATTGCCCCTTTGGACTCTTTTAAAATTTTCCCCTGTCACACTAAATCTGTGCCCTCTACTTCTGGATTCCACTACCACAGGGAAAAGACCTTGTCTTTTTACCCTATCCATGCCCCTCATGATTTTATAAACCTATAATATGGTCACCCCTCAGCCTCCGATGTTCCATGGAAAACAGCCCTAGCCTCTTCAGCCTTTTTCTCTAGCTCAAACCCTCCAATGCAACATCCTTGTAAATCTTTTCTGAACCCTTTCAAGTTTCACAACATCCTTCCGATAAGAAGGAGACCAAAACTGCACACAATATTCCAAAAGTGGACTAACCAATGTCCTGCACAGTCTCAACATGACCTCTTAACTCCTATACTCAATGGTCTGACCAATAAAGGAAAGCATACCAAATGCCTTCTTCACTATCCTATCTACCTACGACTGCACATTCAAGGAAATATGAATCTGCACTCCAAGGTCTCTTTGTTCAGCAACACTCCCCAGGGCCTTACCATTAAGTGTATAAGTCCTGCTCTGATTTGCTTTTCCAAAATACAGCACCTCACGTTGATCTAAGTTAAACTCCACCTGCCAATCCTCAGCCCATTGGCCGATCTGATCAAGATCCCATTGTACTACACTTCCAATTTTGGTCTCATCTGCCACCTTACTAATTTGCCTCATAGGTTCACATCTAAATCTTTTATATAAATGACAAAAAGCAGTGAAGCCAGTCCTGATTCTTGCAGCACACCACTGGTTACAGGCTTCCAGAATGAATGGCAACCCTCTACCACCACCCTCTGTCTTCTACCTTCTAGCCAGATCTGTATCCAAATGGCTAGTTCTCCTTGTATTCCATGAGATCTAACCTTGTTAATCAGTCTACTATGAGGAACCTTGTTGAACGCCTTACTGAAGTCTATATGGATCACACCCACTGCTCTGCCCTCATCAATCCTCTTCATTACTTCTTCAAAAAACTCAATCAAGTTCGTGAGACATGATTTCCCACACACAAAGCAACATGACTCCTATACTCAATGCTCTGATCAATGAAGGAAAGCATACCAAATGCCTTCTTCACTATCCTATCTACCTGTGATTCTACTTTCAAGGAACTATGAACCTGCACTCTAAATTCTCTTTGTTCAGCAACACTCCCTAGAACCATACCATTGAGCGCACAAGTGCTGCTCTGATTTGTTTTTCCAACATGGAGCACCTCGCATTTATCTCAATTAAGCTCCAGTTATCCTAAATTAATCTAGCCCTATTTGCCAGCATTTGGCCCATATCCCTCTACACCTTTCCTATTCATATACCCATCCAGATGGCTTTTAAATGTTGTAATTGCACCAGCCTCCACCACTTATTACTGAAATGTTGATTCTCCTGCTCCTCGGATGCTGCCTGAGCTGCTGTTCTTTTCCAGTGCTACAGTTTTTGACACTTTTCAAATAGATATGTTATTATAAATTTGGTTTTCTTTTGTTTGTGTGTAAATAAAGTCTGTTTTGTTTAAAACCAAGTGGTTTAACCAGCTGCGTTGCTCCTGGAATATTCACTTTACATCTGCTTAAAACAACGAGAAAATTTAGGGTCTGGGCTACCTTCTTGAATTGTTTTAAGGGGGTCTGGCCTGGTCCATAACGTATCTCAGGAAGGATGTACTGGCATTGGAGCGGCTCTCGAGGAGGTTCACGAGAATGATCCCAAGAATGAAAGGCATAACAAATGAGGAATGTTGGAGGACTCTGGGTCTATACTCGATGGAGTTTAGAAGGATGAGGGGGGGATCTAATTGAAACTTACAGAATACTGAAAGACCTGGACAGAGTGGATGTTGATAAGATGTTTCCATTAGCAGGAAACAGACTGGGCACAGACTAGTCAAAGGAAGATCCTTTAGAGATGAGGAGAAACTTCTTCAGCCAGAGAGTGGTGAAACTATGGAATTCATTGCCACAGAAGGCTGTGGAGGCCATGTCGTTGAATATATTTAAGACAGAGATAGATAGATTCTTGATTGTCAAGGGGATCAAAGGTTAAAGGGAGAAGGCAGAAAAATGGAGGTGAGAAACGTATCAGCTATGATTGAATGGCAGAGCAGACTCAATGGGCTGAATTGCCTAATTTCTGCTCCCATGTCTTCTGGTCTTACATCAAACACACACACACTGTTTTAGACAGTGAAAATAAGTTATACAGCATTGTGCTTAGTGGGAGAAAGTGAGGACTGCAGATGCTGGAGATCAGAGTCGAGAGTGGGGTGCTGGAAAAGGACAACAGGTCAGGCAGCATCTGAGGAGCAGGAGAAGGAGATTCCTGATGAAGGGCATATGCCTGAAACGTCAATTCTCCTGCTCCTCGGATGCTGCCTGACCTCCTGTGCTTTTCTAGCATCCCACTGTTGGTAGTGCTTAGTGACCTTGAGGTACAGCAAACTGTGCTTTAAACAGCATCTTATCAATCAGCAAAAATTACATACCTTAAATACTGTGATATCCGTGTATTTATGCTGTAAATAAAGCATAAACAGTAATGTGTATAACCCCTGCATTATGTTTCTCATACTTACTATGTGTTTTTAACATTGATTTAGGAAGTGTATTGATGTTTTTAAGTAGATTTTGAGGGATACTGATGTCTCAAAACTTCGCTTAGTCAGGGTTTATGGCAGTTATGCATACATCTGATTATCCAGAATATTTGATCAACCTGCACACTCCTTGTCCTATCGGTGCTCGTTAATAAAGTGTTTGCTGAATTAAGTTCTTAACCTGACACTACAGCTGTTTAATGGTTGACTTGTATTCTTAGCATTAGCAGAGTATGGAGTTGGCCATTTGGCCCTTTGACCCTGCCCTGCCTGTCAACATGATCATGGCCAATCATGCAACTTAGTACTTTCGTCCTGCTTTTTCCCCGTACATTTTTTAATCCCTTTGGCCCCTAGGAACCTTATTTAAGTCCTTCTTGAAAACTTTCAAGGACTTGGCTTGCCACTTTCTGTGGCAAAAAATTCCACAGGTTCACTATTCTCTGGGTGAAGAGATTTCTCATCTCTGTCCTAAATGGCCTACCCATAACCTTAGACTATGATCCCTGGTTCAGGTCTAGCTGGTTGTCAGGAACATCCTCCTCATTAGAATTTTATACATTTCTGAGATTTCTCCATAATTCTTCTAAATTCCAGCGAATATAGTTCTAACTTGTCTGGTCTCTCTTCATTCACCATTCCTGCCCATCCCAAGAATCAGTCTGTTAAACTTTTGTTGCCACTCCCTCCATAGCCAGAACACCCTTCCTCATATCTGGAGACCAAAACTACACAGAATGAGCCGGGTGTTCACTTACCAAGGTCCTGTACAATTTCAGCAAGTATAAATATCTTTGTCTTAGTGAATAGCTAGTTTTTGCAAATTACCTATTCACCCAGTGCTGTAATCTGAGCTAATGAAACATACAGGAAGGGAGAGGGACAGTCCCAGTTCTTATTGTACAAATTCATTTTGCCTTCTCTATCTGCTCTGCTGCTCAAAAACAACTGTTAAAGTATAGTCCACTGTATATTCTGGCATCTGGCTTCATTGCCTTTCTGAGCTGGTTAAGTTATGAACCTTTCATCACCCAATATGTGAAATTATCATCCATATGGAGTAAATTGAAAATGCAAATTTCTTGATGTTGACTCAGTTGCCTTGATTTGATGTCTTCAGATAAAATGGTAATCACAATGCAGCTAGTATGGCTTGTTTTACACATGAGTCTCACAAGGTTTGCCTCAATCTGTGATCACATTAGCACTACAGCTATTTTAGGTCCATATTTCTTCCATTTTAAACAGGTATACTAATCAGATGATGGAAGTTAAAATTCAATAACCCATAAAGGTAAAGTTTCCATAGCCCTCGTAAAGCACAGGGCTGTCCTCTCATTAGAGAGAGAGAGAGAGAGAGAGAGAGAGAGAGAGAGAGAGAGAGAGAGAGAGAGAGAGAGAGAGAGAGAGACAACTGGTGGTGGTTTAGCTGGGGAGTCACCACACCTCGGGCAATGGGAGAAATTGGGAAGGAGAATCCTTCATAGCAATGTCAGCTGGTGCAGGAATTGAATCCACACTGTTGGCATTACTCTGCAAACCAGCCACCCAAGCTAACCATTCTCACAGTCCATAATTATCACCATTGCAACAAGGTTAAAAGGTGGCAGAGAGATTTTCAAACTGATAATGAGTTTTTTGTAAAGGAGATAGAAAAAGTGTATTCCTACTGCAGAGTGGGTTAAGATCTGGTGATCTTTAATGCAAAATCATTGGTAAAAGATCCAGAGGGAATGTAAGATATTTACTTTCATTTGGAATTGTTGAGATTTGGGATGTTCAACCTGAAAGGTTGGTGAAAGCTGATTCCATTAATAATTTTAAGAGAGATTTAAGCAAGCGGTGGAAGAAGAGGAACTTTCAGGATTTATGGACAGAAAACAGCAAAGTGTACAAAGCATGACTGATTTTTAGCCAGCAAAGGGACAATGGACTGAATAGTCTCCTCCAGTGCTGTCAGCTTTCAAAATTCTGTGAAATTTCTTTCAACACGAGAGTAGAATTGTCCCCGTCAGCAATGATGGATTATGACATGAATGAGCTCCAGCAAAACTGAGTTCAATTGGAAAATTTCCAGTGACTGAAGACCTCACTCTCAGATATGTATGGTTATTGAGGGGGAATCATCACTTGACAGTTAGCTAAAAATAATATACCGACAATCATACCTACTTTTTCAATACATATGCTCTAGTGATAATCCTCATAATCTGCATTTTAATCAATTGTTTTCATTTCCAAAACCTGTATTCTTATATTTGTGATATAATCTTCTATAATTATTTGTAGAGATTGATCATCTGCTAATCTTTCATTTTGTTTTCCTTCTCTGTTATTTCTTTGTTCACTGGACACCAGGTATAACAAAAGCAGAATGAGTTAGAAAATATATACATAGACAGGTTCACATTGAGAAAAGATTTGTTTATGTTTCAGCTAGGATCATGAACTAATGTTGGCAAAAGACACATTCCTTGATTCTTGCAGTTTTGTTCTATAATCAGCCACTAGGAGGTGCAAAAAAAGCAGCCGGGAAACTCGGTACTACATGTGAAGATCGGGAATCACTTATTAGGTATGGGTCTCGAGTGCACTATTGTTGCAAATTATAGAAACAAGTGCACTTTAAAAGATATGTGCAGTCCCTTAACATACATTTTTTTTTGTGAAGGCTCTTTTCTGTCCAAAGATGTGCAGGATTGGCCACACTAAATTGCCCATAGTGTCTATGGATGTTTAGGCTAGGTGGATTAGCCAATGGAAATACAGGGTTACAGAGGGGTGGGTCTAGGTTGGATGCTCATTGGAACGTCAGTGCTGACTCGATGGATCGAATGGTCTGCTTCCATACTGTAGGAATTCTATGATAGGGTCTGAATGGGCATCGTTGTGAGTTATACCAGACTATCCCATTATGTTTACTATCTGAGTGAGTTCAGTGGCTGAAACACTGTGACCTCGTGAAATAAATCTCAGTGATAACAATTCGGTATTTACAGCTAAATCACCATCCCTCTTGCTGTCGCTCTCATTGCAGAGAAGAAGCAGTTGCTGTGTGAGAAGATGATCTTTAACTTGCCATCGGCAACGAGTAACAAAATAAAAGGGAAGGGAATGGAAGGCAACCCAGTACATCCTTCACTTTCCACACAACAGGAAATTCACAACTTTTATACAAGTTTACATAATTCCGACCCTTTTTACCCCATTTCCTCCCCTCACCCACAGCCTGCCCCCCTTTCTGACTTTCTTTCTATACTCCCATTGGTCTACTTCACCTATTGTCCTCCCCCCACTTTCACCTCTCCCACCTCCCCCTCTTTCATCACCTCCCCCTTCTCCTCCTCTCCCACTTTTTCCCCCCATCCCTTCTTTCTCACCCTTCCCCCACTGTCCCCCCCCGACTTTCAATCCTTGGATTCATTTGTTGTCCTCTTTCTCGCCTTCAGTGTTTCCCTCCACCCAGTCTGAGTACAATCCCTCTCCCCACAGTGCCTGCCCTTTCTCTCTCTCTCCCTCTCTCCCTTGACGTGAGGCCGCTGGGAGCGTGACGTCAACTGAAGGAGGGAGTGTGTGTTCCGGTTCACGAACTGGGACCAGAGCAAATCCTGATCGAGACGGAAAAGAGTAGATATGTAGGACAACGGAGAAACTGAAAGGAACGGACTGGTTTACCTTTTAGAAACTTCTCCTGAAACTGGGGTCAGACGCCAATCGAAAGCAGCCGGCCGGAGAGGGAGGAGGAGAAGAAAGCCGGGCTGGAGTCGGGGGTTTGAAATTACTCGCTTCGATTAGATATCAGGTTGAATGCCCGGCCCGCTGGCGCCCACCACGGTTGTTTCTCTGCGGGTGGATGGTTGGAGGCGGCAGGCTTCAGGAACTGGGGCAGTGAATACAGAGAGCCTCTGGCTTGTCGCCACCCGGATAGCCATCCAGGGGAACGGGGGAAGAGCCTTCGCCTGGAACCGCGAGAGCGCCTCTCCTCGACAACCTTCTGCGGGATCCGCGAGACCCCCGCACTGAGAACCTTCCAGGGGAACCGCGAGAGCCCCTCGAGAACCTTCCAGGGGATCCGCGAGACCCCCGCACTGAGAACCTTCCAGGGGAACCGCGAGACTCCCTTCTCCTCCTGGAACCGCGAGAGCCCCTCGAGAACCTTCCAGGGGGAACCGCGAGACTCCCTTCTCCTCCTGGAACCGCGAGAGCCCCTCGAGAACCTTCCACGGGATCCGCGAGACCCCTTCTCCCAGAAACCCCTAGGAATCGCTACCTCCGCCCGGACCCGCGAGACTCTCTGTTCCCCTCGAGAACCTTCCAGGGGATCCGCGAGACCACCTTCTACCCCGAAACCCTCTGGAACCGCGAGACCACCCACCAAGACCCTTCTCCTGGAACCGCGAGACCCCCGGGAGTCCCAACAAGTGCCGCCGACCCCCCTCGGAGCCCGAGACATGTTTAACTGCATTCCGCTGTGGCGGTGCAACCGGCACGTCGAAGCGGTGGACCGGAGACACTGTTCGCTCCTCGCCGTCCCTGACGAGATTTATCGCTACAGCCGGAGTCTGGAGGAACTGCTGCTCGACGCCAACCAACTACGTGAACTGCCCAAAGTAAGTACCGAAACCGCAGCCCCCAACCCGTGTTTTATTGTTTTGCTGGCTTGACTTTTCGTGGTTTAAAAAAAGTACCAACGTTGCACCTGATCTCCGCTTGAGGCGCTTAAAATTGTAAACTTGTGTTTAAGGTTGTTTTTTTTAAACAAAACTGCGCACGAAGCAAAGTTACTCTGGCAAAAAGAAGCCTAAGAAGAAGAAATGAGGTGTAAATTTCGGTTGACTTTTGCTCCAGGGATCCAGAACTGCCATCGGTATTTGTTGACATTGGCCACTGTGATTTGTGGGTTGGTGGTTAGGGGAGCGGAAATCCTGAAATGTCAAAGACCTGGCAGGGTTTACTTCTAATTGGCAATGAGAGTGATTTACAAGTTGGCTTTTCTTCCTGACACGTCTTTCATATTCAGTATTGATTTGTCAACCTAGAGGGAATCCCACGTTTTACACCTTGATTCAGTTTGCGAATATCTTTTAATCGCCAGTGATACAAATGAAACTACAATACTTCTGTATTGAAAGACCGGATTGTCACAGGCTGGGATATGGAACTAAAGATGGGTTGCTGTTCCAGAAACTGGAATGATAACAGACAGACTGCTTCTTTACTGCTGGGATTGGGTGTGAACCTCATTCTGACCAAAGTGAAGAAATCTTTTTATTTTAAATGATTGAATACAACAAATTTGTCTCAACCCTCAACTTCCTAATTCCCAAGAAGGAAGATGCTTGTACATTGGCAATTTTGCTCATGTTGCTGGGTGATTTGTGTGGGAGATGGTATTTTAAAGTATTAAGTTCATTCCAAAGTGTTTGGCCAGGTAATGGAAGCTTTATTATTCATTTAGACAGTGTTAGATTCTGTTTTCTCAATGTTTCATTTTAGTTTTCCGATAACCTTGAAAAAAAATTACCCTAAATGAAATGTGTTTCAAGAAACAATTGATTCAGGTATCAAGGTTTCCAGGCTGAGTCAGTTTTCTATAATACCTGCAAATGAAGCCAAAGGTTAGATTTGGGCTCCAGGCAATAGTGACTGGTTTTCTAAACACAAGTGTTTTTACTGAAAGATGTATGCAAAACAAAATCTACCAATTAAAATATAATGTAAAAAACAACAGAAGAGAAATATTGTTAGTGATATTCATCTTGAGCTTGTCAGGATAGATGTGAGAATGTCAAATTTCAAAGAGACAAACAATTTATACTGCATGAGAAAAGGGTGTTGACTGGTTGGTTAGTGAATTCTGGTCAAGTTGTCATGGAGAGTGTGCCAGGAAAATTTTGTCCCCTGTGCTTGTGTTGCATTCTTAGTGGCAATGTTGCAACCAGAGTCGACTTCCTGGTTTACAGCAGCCTTTCATCACGTAATATAAATTGTCGTGCCAGTTGGGATTTGGTATTTTTTGTCTGACCAGATGAATGCAAGACAGAAAATTTTAGCTGCATGTCTTTGTTTTCAAGGAGCACTCAAGTTTTGTACAATGGAGAGATTGATTAAAAAAGCTCAATGAATAAAGGCATGCTTGACCAAACGTATTGAATTCTTTGAGGGAGTAACAGACATTGTAGACTTGTGTAATGATTTAAAAAAAAGTCTTCAGTAAGTTGAATCATGTGGCATCAAGGAGGAAATGTAGTAGAATGGGATAAGTGGTCACAAACAGTCGAGAAATTGTGCTTCAAAGGTAATAACTCAGACTAGTAGAAAGTAGGATTCAGGTATGTGCATATACACCATTTGTTCATTCTTTGTATCTGCATCTCTGGATGACATGGAAGTATGGTTGATGCTGAGAAAAACATTGACAGACAAAGTGCTCTACAATCTTGCAGGAGGACAGATCTACCAGGTTCTAACTTGCGGAGCAAGCTCAGCAATCATTAATTCAACCCTGATCCCATATTCCAAGAATAGACGTGCAAATAGCAAATTAATTCACCATAAATCTGACATCTGGTGCAATTTGATTGGATGGATAATCGTGCTACTTCCTCTTTGGAAAATGAGAGTACAACTAGGGTAAAGGTGCTGAAAATGTGTTGCTGGAAAAGCGCAGCAGGTCAGGCAGCATCTAAGGAGCAGGAGAATCGACATTTCGGGCATGAGCCCTATTAGGGTAAAGGTGCGAAGAGATCAAATGTTATTGATTCACTAATTGCTGGAAGTAACAATTCAAGCTGCAAAAGCCATAAAGAATTATCTTTGATTTGATGGCAATCATTCTGTTAATCTGTGGCTGCTCCTGGTTACCACTCAAACATATTTTCTCAACTTCATTCTCTAAGTGGCTGATGTTCACTTTGGCCACCTCCTTTTGTATATTTAAAATAGTCCTCCTTGTTTGTCCATTTTTATATTACTTGCTAATTTATCATCATCATTCATTTTCTCGCTCTTTATTTTCTGTTTGGTCATCTTTGTTTACTTTCAAAACTTTTCCAGTCCTCTAGTTTACCACTAATCTTGGCCTGTTGAATGTTTTTTCTTTCAATTTGATATTATCCTTAACTTCCTTAGTTAGCTATCGTTGGTTTATTCCGTTCATAGAATACTATTCCTCACTGGTGTAAATCTTTGATGTGAATCATTTACAAACTATTTTTGGTTTCTAAATGACAAGAAAACTCAAGCCTATAACAAGACAAAAAAATCATAACATACCAAATTCTATCTACTTTCCTGTATGCCTCATAACCTGAACAAGGGAACCATAGATCGGTGAGTCTAAACGTTGGTGGGCAAGTTGTTGGGGGGAATCCTGAGGGACTGGATTTACATGTACTTGGAAAGGCCAGGACTGATCAGAGATAGTCAGCATGGCTTTGTGTGTAGAAAATCATGTATCTCAAACTTTATTGAGTTTTTTGAAAAAGTAACAGGATTGGTGAGGACAGGATGGTAGACGTGATCTATGTGGACTTCAATAAGGCCTTTGGCAAAGTTCCTTGTGGAAGACTGGTTACCGCGTTTGGATCTCATGGATTACAGGAGAAACTACACATTTGGATACAGAACTGGCTTGAAGGTAGAAGATAGAGGGTGGTGGTGGAGGGTTGCTTTTCAGACTGGTGGCCTGTGACCAGTGGTGTGCTGGAAGGATTGGTGCTGGGTCCTTTGCTTTTTGTCATTTATATAAATGATTTGGATGTGAACATAGGAGATATAGTTACTAACTTTGCGGACAACAGCAAAATTGGAGGTGTAGTGGACAGTGAAGAAGGTTACCTCAGAGTACAACGGAATCATGATCAAATGGGCCAATGGGCAGAAGAGTGGCAGATGGAGTTTAGAACAAAGAAAATTTACAGCCCAGAAATAGGCCCTCCAGCCCCCCAAATGCACTGTCTAAACCTGTCGGTCAATTGCTAAGCATTTGTATCCCTCTATTCCCCACCTACTCGTGCATCTGTCCAGGTGCATCTTAAATGAATCTACCGTGCATGCCTCTACTACCTCTGCTGGCAACGCATTCCAAATGCCCACCACCCTCTGTGTGAAGTACTTGCTGAGTGTATCCCCCTTAAACTTTCCACCTCTCACCTTGAAAGCATGACTTCTCGTTATTGAATCCTTCTCCCTCGGACAAAGCTTGTCTCTATCCACCCTGTCTATACCTTTCATGATTTTGTAAACATCAATCAGGTCCCCCCTCAATCTCTTTTTCCAGTGAAAATAAACCTAACCTACTCAACCTCTCTTCATAATTAGTACCTTCCATACCAGGCAACATCCTTATAAACCTTCTCTGCACCCTCTCCAAAGCGTCCACATCCTTTTGGTAATGTGGTGACCAGATGTCTTGTACAATTTTAACATGACTTGCCAGCTCTTATACTTTAATTTGTATAAATGTGAGATGCTGCATTTTTGGAAAAGCAAATCAGAGCAGGACTTGTTCACTTAATAGTAAGGTCTTCGGAGTGTGGCTGAGCAAAGAGACCTTGGAGTGCAGGTTCATTTTTCCTTGAAAGTGAAGTTGCAGGTAGATAAGATAGTGAAGAAGTTTTTTGGTAAGCTTTCCTTTATTGGTCAGACCATTGAGTGTAGTAGTTGGGAGGTCATGTTGCGGCTGTACCCGACATTAGTCAGGCCACTTTTGGAATATTGTGTGCAGTTCTGGTCTCCTTTCTGTCGGAAGGATGTTGTGAAACTTGTAAATCTTTTCTGAACCCTTTCAAGGATATTACCAGGGTTGAAGGATTTGAGCTATTGAGAGGGGCTGAACAGGTTGGGTTTGTTCTCCGTGGAGTGTTGGAGGCTGAGGGGTGACCTTGTAGAGATTTATAAAATCATGAGGGGCGTGGATAGGGTAAATAGACAAAGTCTTTTCCTTGGGGTTGGGGAGTTCAGAACTAGAGGTTTTGGCTTAGGGTAAGAGGGGAAAGATACAAATGGGACGTAAGGGGCAACTCTTTCACGCAAAGGGTAGTGTGTGTATGGAATTAGTGGAGGCTGGTACAATGGCAGCATTTAAAAGGCATCTGTCTGTGTATATGAATAGGAAGAGTTTAGAGGGATATGGGCCAAGTGCTGGAAGTTGAGATTAGATTAGGTGAGGGTGTCTGGTCAGCATTGACGTGTTGGACGGAAGGGTCTGTTTCCGTGCTGTACATCTCTATATCTAATATGTAAAGATCAGTGGAAGAAATAGAGGCTTTTGAAACATTGATGCGAAGACAGGGATTTTTGGTAATCCAAGATAGAGGACGGGGAAAAGGTTGTGGTTGTGAAGTTGCTTCTTTTTTTTGAGGTATTTTCAGTGTTGGAGCTGATTTCCTTTAATTCTAGGAGCAGTAATTACTGTTTCATAAGGTGATGCTTTCTTTTGGAATTCTGCTGGGGAGGAGGGGGCGGGGGGGGGGCATCAAAACAGCAGCCCTTTAAATAGGAGGAAGACAGACCAAGGGCAGTGACCACATGGGCACTGATTCAAACCGAGAAAGACTCACCAGTAACCTCAATAGCTGCTGCCTTTTGCTGACTGGTTTCAAGTATCTCTGGACATCCGAGTTTATTCTAAGAAAAATAGACAGCAAAATTCACAGCTAACCTTGGAGAAACCTGTGTGTGGGAGCTCACAGCAGAGGAGTAGCTAAGTGCCTTTTTAAAGTGTAACCTTACTCATTTTCTTTTGTAAAGCTACAATTGAGTGGAGTGAGTTTTTTTGATTAAAAGTTGTTATTGAGATCTGTCTCTTGTTTGAAATTCTGAAATATAAAAACATAGGTACTAATCCTGGATCAGTGGTTTTAGAGCAGTAAGACTGGGCCTGTAGAGGGTTAAGGTGCAAAGATGGCCTTTAGTAGAGTGATGTGCTCTTCCTGTTGGATGTGGGAGGTTAGGTGGAGTTTCCATATTACTGATGATTATGTATGCAGAAAATGTTTAGTTGTGAATCCTATCAGATTGCCTCTAACTGTTGCTCCAACCGACCCAGGCAATGAAGAATTTACAGAGCGAGGAGGTGTGATGGATGGCAGTTGCAGGGAGGGGAAATACTCTGCAGGTATAGTCAGGTAGAGGGTGACCTTGACAAAAGGTAGGAAATGGAGAGTGCAGGAGTCTCTTGTGGCTATCCCATCTTAAGCAAGTATGCTGTTATGAAAAATGTAGTGGGTGATAGTGCTACATCCAGCCAGGTTCCTGGTACTATGATTGGCTCCAATGTAACGAGAGGTATGCCAGTTTCCAAGCAATCGATTTGTGATGGGGACTCCCGAGCTAGAGATGCAGGCAGATGTAGGAAGTTAGGCAGGAATTTAAAAGGAAGGTCCTCGAGGTTAGTAATATCTGGATTACTCTCAAAGCCACGAGCTAGCGAGGGTAGAAACAGGAGAATGGGGCAGATGAATGTGTGGCTGAGGAGCTGGTGTAGGGGAGAAGGATTCACATTTTTGGATCATTGGAAGCATCCTCTGAGGTAGAAGTGTCCTGTCTGAGAAGGATGGATTGCACCTGAATTGGAAGGGGACTAATATACTGGCAGGAAGATTTGTTCGAGCTGCTCAGGAAGATTTAAACTAGTAAGGAGGTGGGGGTGGCACCTAGGAAGATAATGAGGAAAGTGATCAGTCTGAGACTGGTACAGTTGTGAAAACGAGTAAGTTAAACAGACAGGAACAAAATAGAAAACGAGGTAGGATTGATATATTTAAAGTGCATTTTCTTCAATGCAAGAGGCCGTATATTTAAGGCAGATGAACTCAGGGCATGGTTAGGAATATGAGATTGGGATATCATAGCAATTAGAGATGTGGCTCAGGGGTGAACAGAGCTGGCAGCTTAATGTTCCAGGGCATAAATGCTATAGGAAGGATAGAAATGGGGACAAGAGAAGAGCGGGAGTGGCATTTTGGATTGGGGTGACATTACGGCTGTACCTAGGGAGGATATTCCTAGGAATATGTCCAGGGAAGTTATTTGGGTGGAACTGCGAATTAAGAAAGGGATGATCACCTTACTGGAATTGTACTATAGACTTTCCTGTTTAGTAGACTGTGCAACTGAAAGAGATACGTAGCTAATAACTGAATTTGTGTAGTACTGTTATCTGAGAATTAGGCCTTTGTATAAACATTGGAAGAAATGCATGGATTAATTTTAAAACATGGTACTTAATAATTAAATTCAATATTATAAAGGAGTGAGATTTCTTGTTTAGTTTACAGATGAAAAATGAAACTGGCCTGAAGAAATAAATGGTGCATTAGTCCTTAATTTCAATGATAACAGCTAAGATTAGTCGATCCACAAACAAACTGTCTATTTTAATCCATCCTCCCCATTAAACCTCAGCTTGTGGAGTGGTTTTGTGACGCGTTCCACACAGTGGCTAAAATTGATAAAGTTTCCAATAAATGTCATTTGAAGCTGGATTATTGAGTACAAGTTCAGAATTCGATTTCCACTCTTCAGACTTTCCTGTACCCTCCAGTAATAATCATTTCCTACATACAATGATGTTTTGTACTACATATTGTTGCTCAAATGAGATCTATTTGTTGACTGCTTATTGTGAAGGTAAGAGGGTATTTTCAATTTTTTCAAGTTCATCTGAGCTAGTATAAGCCTCTGTACGTTGAGACATTGACTTGTTCTTGAGTTTTATGTGGTCATATTAAGAAATGATCCAATTGGAAAAGTCTAATTTGCATGGTGGAAGAAGCAACACTATGGAGAAACCTGGTCAGTTCCACCAAATTAGTCCATTTGTAGTCAGTTATCTTGTACCCTCTTCGTTCCCATCTAAACGCACAGTACAATAAATATATTGGATGCTCACTTAATCCTCCATGAACGTTATTAACTGAAAAAGAGTTTTTTAGTGCAGCTGATAAGGAACCAGAGATGGATGGAGGTAGAAGATGTGGCTGAGGAAGTAAAATCAGGCTAAGGTGTGAGGTAAAATTCAAACAAAATGAATAGGGAGAATTGGAAAGGTTGCGAGTACTTGAAATGGGTATGTCATCTGGTTCAGATGGAATGCATTCTAAATGCCTGATCAAAGTAAGGGTAGAAATTCTGGAAATGCTGGTCCCAGTTCTCGAATGCAGAAATGATACCAGAGGACTGGAGAATTCAACTGTTACCTCTGTTCAAAAATGAAGAGTCAGCAAAAAAAATTACAGGACAGTCACTTAACGGTACATTTGGAAACTGATCCAGCAGAACATGAACAGACATATGGACAAGTGTGGACCAATAACTGTGAATCTGCACACATTTAAGTGAAAATCCTGTTTCGTTAACATGTTTTGATTTTTACTATATCATGGAGAGGGTGGACTATTCAGTTGCTTGTTTTTAATTTTCAAAAGGCATTGCATATTAGCCTTTATTTGCAAAATCGAAGCCCATGTGATAAAGGGAGCAGTAGCAGCATGGATACAAAATTAGCTGAGGAGAAAAAAAAATAGTATTGGTGAATGACTGTTTCAGAATGGAGAGCGATAAATGTATGATTTATTCTCATTGTCAATCTTGTTTCATGGGACTATCTCAACTATGACGTAGTATGGGGTATGTTTGCTCTCATCATCCTTTTTCAGGGTAGGGTTCTACAGGGGCTCACTTGGTCTGATATGGTTGAAGAAAACATTTGCTAGCCTAATGAGAAGAGGCTTTTGTCTGAAACTAGATATAGTTAATTGCATGTTAGCAACAAGTACAAATTACACTGATATGATAAGACCTTGTTACAAAGACATTGAATGGAACCCAGATGTTAGCTCTTAATCCTTTGAGGTTCTGAGCTGTTCTCCCATCACGCTAGCATGTCATCATAGTGGGTGATGCTTAAGACGCTCCTTAGTATTAACCCTTTCAGACACTTAGAACCATAAACAACACTACACTGTGAGGCTTTCCAAGGTTTCAGTACAAACACAGAAGACTTTCGTCAACCTTTGAAAACGCAAGTTTGGTCCTAGTTGGAATATTGTGTCCAATTTTAGGCACCATGTTGGGTATAGAAGATATTGAAGAGAATCATTTTAAGCACTGAAGGATTCTCTCTGAGTGGGAAAAGGTAAGGTTTAATCAAGATGTTTAAAAGTGTGAAGTATTTAGATGAAACTAATAAAAATAACGATTTCTAATGGCTGAAGGATTAATAACCAGAGGGGGACAGATTTAAGATGATGAACCAAAGAACCAGTAGTGATGGGAGGAAAGAATAACTTTGTGCACAATAAATGCACTGTTTGATACAATGGTGAATACAGATTCAGTGGCAATTATAGGGTCATAGAGATGTACAGCACTGAAACAGACCCTTCAGTCCAATCTGTCCATGCCGACCAGATATCCCAACCCAATCTAGTCCCACCTGCCAGCAACCGGCCCATAAATCTCCAAGCCCTTCCTATTCATATACCCATCCAAATATATTTTAAATGTTGCATTTGTAGTAGCCTCCACCATGTCCTCTGGCAGCTCATTCCAAACATGTACCATCCTCTGTGTGAAAAAGTTGCCTCTTTTATATCTTTCCCCTCTTACCCTAAACCTATGCCCTATAGTTCTGGACTCCCCCACTCCAAGGAAAAGATATGTATTTATCCTATCCAAGCCCCTCATGATTTTGTAAACCTCTATAAGGTCTCCCCTCAGCCTCCGATGCTCCAGGGAAGACACCCCCAGCCTGTTTAGCCTCTCCCTATAGCTCAAATCCTCTAACCCTGGCAACATCCTTGTAAATCCTTTCTGGACCCTTTCAAGTTTCACAACATCTTTCCGATGGGAAGGAGACCAGAATTGCATGCAATATTCCAACAATGGTCTAACCAATGTCCTGTACAGCCGCAACATGACGTCCCAACTCCTTTACTTTATACTCTGACCAATAAAAGAAGGCATACCAAACACCGCCTTCACTATCCTATCTACCTGCGACTCCACTTTCAAGGAGCTATGAACCTGCACTCCAAGGTCTCTTTGTTCAGTAACCCTCCCTAGGACCTTACCATTAATTGTATAAGTCCTGCTAAGATTTGCTTTCCCAAAATGCAGCACCTCACATTTTTCTGAATTTAACTCCATTCGCCACTTTGGAAAGATAATTGTAGGAGAAATAGTTGCATAGAGGAAAGCAACATGAAGTGAGACGAGATGGATGAGATAAGAGAGTGGGCATTGGCATGATGGGTAGAATGGCCTCCATCTGGTGCACTGTGATTAAAGAATAAACCTCATGTCTTTTAGGTTTATATAGCTCATTAATGTGTCAAAGTGTATAAAAGTCTGAATTCCAGGTTTTGAGCTTTCTAACCAGTAACCTTCCAAAAGTCTAGGCTTTATTAAAACATCTGGTCATAGTTTTACAATGTTCCTGTCATACCTTTGTTGTGACTTGAATATTTTCACTTTACATGGTACTTATGCCAGGGTCATGTATTGAATTCATTCAAAATAAAATGAAATTTTATTGTTAAATTGAAAACATCTGCTTGTCTTCACTAAGCATTCATTCCATTATATATGTATTAGCTGATGAGTTAGTGAATGGTGACTGTCACCAGCATGTCATTTGTTATGAGGTTACAGTTTGAATCCTGATAGTCATAATATCCTATTTGTACATTTTGTTTAATTAGGAGTTGCTGGGAAAGGACAGATTTGTTGAGGCCTTTTATCTTTCACTAATGATGACAATTCATGAGAAGTACCAAGAAATGATACGTGCATGTAAGTTTAGAATGTCAATGTAATTGAGAATTTTCTTCCGAGAGTAGTGTATCTGTGGAATTCTTTACCTGAGGTGCTGGGTCACTAATTATATTTAATGCTGAGATAGACCCTTAGTCAGTAAGGGGACAGTGTGTTGTGGGGAAAAAGGCAAGAAATTGCAATTGAGTATTAACAGATCAGCCATGATCTCATTGAATGGTGGATCAGACTTGATGAGCTGACTAGCCTGCTCCTGCTGTAGTGTCTTATCCTCATATGGTCTAATCAAAGCATGGCAGTTAACTGTCAGCCATCAGTAACTGATGCATTCTCCAGGCACACTTCACCAATCAGATTTCACTTGCAAATCAGTCAGCACTCTCTTGCAGTATTAATGTTGTTTTCCCTTTACTTTGCTATTTATTGCAAATTGTCTTGATGAGTGCAAAGCAAAATACTTAAAGTACATTTTTTCAACAATACTTCAATTCTGTACTACAGAACTACTGTTTTCTAAATAAAGTGGAAAATTGTGAAATACAGTGTCACTTCTGCCCATAATATCTAGTTGTTAAACATTTTCACCATTGGCCAGGGAATTTGGTCAATTAGAAATTGAAATTCATCATTCATTACTCAGTTTATTTGATAAGATTTCTTGTTTAACTTCTAGAATTTGCTGTGTTTGGGGAAAATTATTGCCTGATTGTAATTTCTGTCAAACTGACCAAATAAGTTCGGACTTTGCTTTGATTACCGAAGGAGGGTGGTATGGATCAAACCATAAACAGAAGTAACTGAATTGTTTTTGAACTTGGAAGTTAATTACTTAAGGTGTGTCCTGCATTATGTATTCACTTGTTTTAAATACACAAGCAGGATAAAGGTTTAATTATTTTCCAATTTGTAATCCTATACAGAGGTGACCAATTTACATTAAAGCTCAAGTTGTATTTAGCATGGGTCCCCTCCTGGCTCAGTGGGAAGATGGTGAGATATACAATCCATATCAATTAAGAAGATGAATTTGTTAATATGCTCACTGGATTGACTTTGGAATTGACTTAGTATTTCTAGCCTAAGGAGGGGTGGAACAAAGCAAGGATAATGTTCAGGATTCCTGCTCCTTCTTGCTAAACAATGATCCTGTTCTGAAGCAGCATTATGTAAATAATGAGCGACAATACAAGCAGGTTTGCTTGCCCTAATTGAATAATCTATTAACATTCACGATCTGTATTCAAACACATTGTGGTACCTTGGTCAGTCCATAAGAACATAAGAACCTAAGAACTAGGAGCAGGAGTAGACCATCTGGCTCTTTGAGCCTGCTCCACCATTCAATAAAATCATGGCTGATCTTTTCGTGGCCTCAGCTCCCTGCACTTAGCTGCCCTCTCACCATAACCCTTAATTCCTTTACATTTCAAAAAATTATACATCTTAGCTTTAGAAACATTTACTGAGGAAGCCTGAACCACTTCACTGGGGGGGGGTGGGGGGGGGGGGTGGAATTCCATAGAATCAGCACCCTCTCTGTCAAGTTGTTCTTTCTCAATTCAGTCCTAAATCTGCTCTCCCTAATTTTAAGGTTACACTCTCTTGTCCTCGCTTTACCCGCCAGTGGAAACATCCTCTCTGCTTCTATCTTATCTTATCTAATCCCTTCATTCTTCTAAATCCCAATGAATATAATCCCAGTCTACTCAGTCTTTCCTCATAAACCAATCCCCTCAAATCTGGAATCAACCTAGTGAATCTCCTTTGCACCTTTCTAGTACCAGTATATCGTTTCTCAAGTGTTGCCGCACTAGCACTCTATACAGCTGCAATATAACCTCTCTGCTTTTAAACTCAATCCCTTTAGCGATTGTAGGGCAAAATTCCATTTGCCACCTTAATTACCTGTTGCACCTGCAGATCAACCTTCTGTGATTCATGCACAAGGACGCACCGCTCCCTCTGCAAAACAGCATGCTCGATTTCTTACCATTCAAACGATAGTCCTTTTTACTGTTATTTCTACCGAAATGGATGACTTCACATTTATTAACATTGTACTCCATCTGCCAGACCTTTGCACACACATTTAAATTATCTATGTTGCTTTGCAAAGTTTCACAGTCCTTAATGGCCACATCTTAATGGCCTCTGCAAACTTTGACACACTACTTGTAGTCCCCAGCTCCAAATCATTTATGTAATTTGTGAATAATTGCGATCCCAACACTGATCCTTGAGGCACACCACTAGTCACTGATTGCCAACCAGAATAGCACTCATTTATTTCCACTCTTTGCTTACTGTTAGTTAACCAATCCTCTAACCATGCTAATACATTGCCCCTAATGCTTGCAACAGCCTTTTGTGGAGCACTTTGTCAAATATCTTTTGAAAATCTTGATACACCACATCTATGGATGCCCATTGTCCACCATGTTTATAACGTCATCTTAGAATTCCACAAGATTAGTTAAGCATGACCTGACCTTCACGAACCCATGCTGCATCTGCCCAAAGGGACAATTTCTACCTAGATGCCTTGCTATTTCTTCCTTGATAATAGACTTGAGCATATTCCCCACTACAGAAGTTGAGCTAGCTGGTCTATAATTACCTATCTTTTGTCTACCTCTCTTTTTAAATAGTGGTGTCACATTTGCTGTTTTCCAATCTGCTGGAACTGCTCCAGAGTTCAGTGAATTTGGGAAAATTACTACAAGTGCATTTGCTATTTCTCCCGCCATCTCTTTTAGTACACTGGGATGCATTCCATGAGGGCCAGGAGAGCTGTCTACCCTTAGCTCTCTTAACTTGCCCAACACTACCTATTTTGTGATAACGAATGCTTCCAGGTCCTCTCCTACCTTTGGCTCTTTGTCAATCAGTGGCACGTTATTCGTGTCTTCCATTGTGAGGACCAACACAGAATACCTACTCAATGCCTTGGCTAATTTCTTACGTCCTATTACTAAATCCCCTTTCTCATCCTCTAAAGGACCAATGTTTACCTTAGCCAATCTTTTATTTTTGTTTTATATTTAAAGAAACTTTTGCTATTGTCTTTACATTTTGAGCTAGTTTACTCGTGTAATTTTTTTATAGCTGTTTTTATGCCTTTCTGTTGACCTTTTAAACCTTTCTTAACCTTCTAGTTTCCTGTTGATTTTGGCCAGCTTGCATACCTTCTCTTTCATAGCCTCCTTTATTTCCTTAGACACCCATTGTAGATTACCCCCTTTCTCACAGTCCTTCCTTTTCACTGGTATATACTTGTGCTTAGCGCTTTGAAAGTCCTTAACTGTAAAGTCTTTGCTTTAGTCTACTTTAATCAGTTCCTGCCTCATCCTATTGTAGCCTGCCCTTTTAAGCCTAGGACCTCGGATTGGATTTTATCTTTGCACTTTCCATCTGTATTCTAAATTCAACCATGCTGTGATCACTCCTTCCAAGGGGTCCCTAACTATGACATCATTAATTATTCCTATCCTAGATCTCAGGACCAGATCTAGGATAGCTTGCTCCCTTGTCGGTTCCATTACATACTGTTCAAGAAAACTATAGCAGATACATTCAGTGAACTCCACCTCAAGGCTACCCTGACCAAGCCGCTTTGACCAATCGACATGTAGATTAAAATCCCCCAGGATAATTACCATACCATTTTTACAGGAATTAGTTATTTCTATGTTTATTGTCCACCCCAATGTGATATTATTTGGTGGCCTATAGACGACACCTGGCAGTGACTTTTTCTTCTTAGAATTTCTAATTTCCATCCAAATAGGTTCAACCTTACTCTCCATAGAACCTGTATCATCTCTCACCACCGCCCTGATGTCGTCCTTAAATATCAGAGCTACACCACCTCCCTTACCTTCTTGTCTGTCCTTCTGAATAGTTTGATCCCCTGGATATTTAACGCCCAGTTGTGACCATCCTGTAACATGTCTTTGCAATGGATACTAAATCATATTCATTCGCGATGATTTGTGCTGTTAACTCATCTACCTTTTTAAGAATGGTATGAGCAGTAGAGTTCTCTGTTCTGCTTTGTCGTCTGGCTCATCTTGTTCTTCTCTCCTTTTTCATGCCTTTGGAACAGGAGCAGTGCAGTAGTCACTAAAATACAATGTAAAAGTTCATATGAACAATTATTTGGGGGTGCACAAGGAGAATTATACATTGGGAAAAGTTTCATTCCATGTGTTTGGAATGTGTTACATTCCCAATTTCTGTATTGCCTATGATTGATTTAGATGCTCGCTCTGGAGGGGTTCCTCACAGAGGTGTTATGTAGTGTTCTGGCTCGAAGAGAAACAAATATTTAGCTTAAAGATCCTGTGTATTCAGTTGCTCATCTAATTTGTTCACTTATCGTCCAAACACTTCCTAAAGGATACTTGAGACTAGGCAATGCATACGGGCCTTGCTGTTAACACCGAAACATGGAAAGATTATAAAGATTAATGGTTCATATGTTTTCAAGCTGTATTTTCTAGAGTATTTCCGATGTGAAATATGAAGAAAGTTTCTTGAGTAATATTCAGTATGATTTTCCAAAACTCCAGTGCTGTGCAGTATCTTAGTTGTGGCAAATTTAATCTCTGGGAATCAAGATGCCTTTGCATGAAGCTGTACTCTGAATGGTATTTTGGATTAACTTGAAGTAGCAAATTGTGGGATACAATAACTGAAACAATTGTACAGTCTCTCTTCTTTTCCAGTATTTCTTCATCAGAAATGGAAATGTTTGAATCCCATTTGTCATTAGAAATAGGATTGGACGGCCAATTAAAGAAACAGCCTGATTTTAGTCTAGTATTTCCGTAAGGTTGGTGAATAAAAATAAGAAACACAATTAACCTTGTTAGAGAATGTTGGTAAATCTGTTGATAGTAATAAAATCAGCTTCATTCTTTTCTATCTTTTATTTATGGTCTTTTGTCAGAATTATGTCAACTCTGATGAAAGCTTGTTGATCTGAAGCATTCATTTTGTGCCATCTTCCACAGATGTTGCCTGACCTGAGTTTTTCCACACTTGTTTTTATTTTAACTTCTAGCATTCACAGTATTTTGTTTATTTCTTTTTTCTGGCATTGTGGTTGCCCAAGGTTATGGACTGGCTTATGGAATTTACCTCTGTGACTACTCCACTTCTTAGTGCAAAGTTCTCCTTTCAAAAAGCACACTTCTCCCTTAAATAATCTATTTGTATTTGTAATTTGAGTGAATTTTAACAATTTTCTAAAAGCAGGTTCACTTTTCAACAATCCATGGTGAAACTTTGGTTCTCTCCTGGCTAGCACTGCTGCCCCTCAGCACCAGGGATCTGGGTTCGATTCCTGCATCGGGCTACTGTCTGTGTGGAGTTTGCACATTCTCCCCATGCCTGCGTGGGTTTCCTCCAGGTGGTCCGGTTTCCTCCCACCGTGCAAAGATGTGCAAGTTAGGTGGATTGGCCATGCTAAATTGCCCAAAGTGTTCAGGGATGTGTAGGTTAGGGGTAAATGTAGGGGGTGTGTAGGTGGGTTGCTCTTCGGAGGATCGGTGTGTACTTGTTGGGCCGAAGGGCCTGTTTACACACTATAGAGATTCTATGTAAGGGGATAGAGCTGATGGATTTGAAGTCACTTAGGAAAAATGTGAGTTTAGTTTCGTGCCTTACGATAACATTTTCTCATCATGTGCTGAGACCTCCCCAAAGGACTGAATAACTGAAAATGCTCTATGTCACTTCTCAGCAAGGATGTGTTATAAAAATAAAGAAAAAAAAATTATTCTGTTCTATCTGTGTTGAAAGTAAGAGAATGACTTGTAAAGACTTGTAGTTGCCACATGTATATGTTTGAAAAGTACCAGGTAGCAACCTTCATTTACCTTTCATTTTTTTTTAACATGAAATTTTGCCATCTGAAATTGTTGTTCTCTAAGATTTAAATGTAGAATGAAACCTTAATGTGCAAAGATTAGAAAATTAGGCTGTGCCCAGAAGAGTGCTGGGTATCTAAGGAGCCACAAAATTTTATCAGATTTTTTTTTGCTTCCAGCTTTACTGTATCTTTCTGTTTTTTTAAAACAAACAAAAATTAATAAAAACAACTTTCAGGCAGTCTTGTGTTTGAGAAGATTTGTTCATTTTAAGGAAAACCCTTTTATTAAACCTGTGTTTTGGGACCCAGCCTGACATATTTTGAATGCTGATCCAAATTTCCATGTGGAACACCCCTGCCTGTCTCCCGGTATTAAAACAAAATGCATTTATGGCAACAAAAACATAAATTGCTGGAAAAGCTCAGTAGGTCTGGTAGCATCTGTGGAGAGAAATCAGAGTTAATGTTACGGATTCAGTGACCTGAGGGTTCTGAGGAAGGATCACCGGACCTGAAACATTAACTCTGATTTCTCTCCACAGCTGCTGCCAGACGTGCTGAGCTTTTCCAGCCATTTCTGTTTTTGTTTCTGATTTACAGCATCCGCAGTTCTCTTGGTTTTCATTATATCTTTTGTGATAAATCTGATGATCCATTTGGAATTATTTAGTCACCATCTGTGTTTTATTGGAACCTGGAATTTAAACCCACATTTCTTTGTTTATCACTGCTTCACTGTACTGATATGCAATGTGATTTTAATTGTTCACATGTTATTCCCCGATCGGTTGAGTCTGGTGAGTTGTTTGAATTATATTAGTTGTGTATTAATGCTTGCGCAAAAACTGTAATCAGCTACTTGGTAAGTCTGATGAGGACAGCATGTACTTTGCAAAGCAATTAGTTTTGGTATTTTAAATGAGAAGACCTTAAGCTTTAAAATGCTTATAGTCCACAAAATGTGAATCTATCTATCTTGGGTACTTCCAGATTTCAGCTTTCAGTTGGTTTCAGTTTGGGGTGCTTCTGTATCTAACTTTTCATTTTTAAATCCCTGATGATTGAAAGACATTTAGACAACTAATTTTGCATCCAGAAACATGTAATGCAGTAAATTTTAAATTGTGTTGGATGGAATCAGACTGAGGGCTGATTAGGATTGGCACTTTAGACAAACAGTTAAGTGAACTGGCAACAGGCTATACTTCCCTGCTGATTGTTTAGTCTGGAGCCTGAACATAACTCTTGGGCATTGGTGTCACTTTACAGGCTGATTTTTTTGAAACTAAGAAAGCTACACAAGAAATCCATACGAGTCATGTTTGTATTGTACAACAATTGCTAGGTAGAGTGATAAGGAGAAGTCATATTTGTTTGTGAATTGTGTACCATGAAATACTATGCAGGCAGCTCATATTTATATCACATGAAGTGATAGAAGCTATGCCCCATTGCCTCTATGCTTCTAAGCAGTGTTGTGGGAAATAACATTTTGAAGCTGCACAAAGGAGCTGAATTTTTTTAAACAAAAAACAAATCCACATGATTAGATAAAACTCTAGGTCGAATCCAGAATTACTGAGGAGTTTCCTGTTAGGACCTGTGTGTGTACTAAAGATGAGCAGCTTTTTAAACAAGATTTCAACAATATTTCAGGAGCATGCTTTTCTTTGATGTGAAAGGTCAGGAGAAAAAATGGAAAACAACAGCATAGTAACTGTTCAATGAGAGATTAAAGCTGAGATAGGGAGTGGGAAAGTTGATGAGGAATGAACTCTGAAAAGAGGGAGAAAAATGGGAGTTGGCTGGGAAATCCAGACTCATTACATGGAAAAGGATTCTGGGTAATCCAAGATGGAGGATGGGAAAAATTGTGGGTGTGGAGCTGTTTTTTTTGAGGTATTTTAGGTGTTGGAGCTGATTTCCTCAAATTCCAGCAGCAGTAATTACTGTTTTATAAGCTGTTCTTTGTTTTGGGACTTCGCGGAAAAAAATCAAAACAATGACACTTTAGAAAAGGGGAAGAGAAACAAATGCAGTGAGGAAAGACAGAAAGAAATCTGCAAAGCTACAAAGAGATGCACAGCATGGAAACAGACCCTTTGGTTTGAGTTCAAGTATTTCTGGATACTGGAGTGCGTCTAAGAAAAATGAATAAGCAGGGAAAATCGCAGCTGACCTTGGAGGAACCTGTGTGAGAGAGCTCACAGCATGGGATCAGATAAGTGCATGGTTTTTAAGTGTAACCTTGCTCTTTTTGGTAAATTTATAAGAGTGAGTAGAGTGGGTTCTTTTTGGTTATGTTTTGTAGGCATCTGTATCTGAATTGAATTGATTAAATTTTAAAAATATAAAATATAGATACAAAGTTAGCCTGGAGCAGTGTTTTTTAGAGGAGTAAGTCTGTGCTATTTTTTGTCTGTAGATTAAGGTGCAAAGATGGCCTTTAGTAGAGTGTGCTCTTCTGTCAGCTGTGGATGATGAGGAAGATTTGTCATGTTACTGATGACTGTGTCTGCAGTAATTATGTTTGGTTGTGAATCATATCAGATCTCACGGATCGGTTGGAACGGCAGTTAGAGACAATGAGGAAGTTACAGGAGCTAAGGAGCGTGATAGATGGTAGTAATAGGAAGGGGAGAAAATATCAGATACAGTCAAGTAGATGGGTTTCCTTAAGGTAAGGTTGGAGAGGGAGGCAAGTAGTGCAGCAGTCTCCTATGGCTATTCTCATATCAAACAAGTATGCTGTTTTGGAAAGTGTAAGGGGCGATAGACTCTCAGCAGAATGTAACATGAGCAGCCAAGTTTCTAGTATAAGACTGGTTCTAATGTGACAAATGTTACGTCAAGTTCCAAATGATCAACTGTGACAGGGAGTACCTAGTCAGAGGCACAGACAGAAGTTTTGGTGGCCAACAAGAAATCAGAATGGTGTATTGCCTCCCTGGTGCCAGGATAAAGGATATCTCAGAGTGCAGAATATTCTGAAAGGGGAGTGGGGGCAGCAGGAGGTCATTGTACACATTGTAACTAATGACATAGGAAGGAAAAAGGATGCAATTCTGAAGGGAGAATGTAGGAGGTTAGGGAGGGTGTAAGATCTGGATTATACTCTTGGTGATGTGAGCTAGTGAGGGTAGGAATAGGAGGTTAGAGCAGATGAATGTGTGGCTGAGGAGCTGATGCAGGGGAGAAGGTTTCACTGTTTTAGATCATCGGAATCTCTTCTGGGGTAGAAGTGACCTGTACACGAAGGAGGGATTGCACCTGAATTGGAAGAGGACTAATATACTGGCAGGGAGATTTTGCTAGAGCTGATTGGGAGGACTTAACCTCGTAAGGTGGGGGACAGGGAAGAAAATCCAGGAAGATAGTGAGGACAGAGAAGTCTGAGACTGGTACAGTTGGGAAAAGGAGCAAGTCAAATAGTCAGGGCAGGCAGGAATAAAGCAGAGAACGAGGTAGGACCAATAAATTAAACTGCATTCATTTCAATGCAAGAGACCAAACAAGGAAGGCAGGTCAACTCGGGCCATGGTTAGGAACATGAGATTGGGCAGAGATGTGGCTCAGGGATGGAAAAGATTAGCAGCATAATATTCCAGAATACAAACGATGCATTGGAAGTCGAGAAAGAGAGGGCAAGAAAGGAGAAGTGGGGTGGCAATTTTGATGAGGGATGACATTACAATTGTACTTACCCAGGATATTCCAGGAAAGTTATTTGGGTGGAACTGAGAAATAAGAAAGGGACAATCTCCTTTTGGGATTGTATTTTTAACCCCCTAATAGTCAATGGGAAATTGAGAAACAAATTTGTAAGGAGATCTCGGTTAGCCGAAGGAATAATAGGGTGGTAATAGTCGGGGGTTTTTATCTTCCTAAACGTAGAATGGGACTGCCATCGAATTAAGGGTTTTGATGGAGAGGAATTTAAGTGTGTACAAAAAAACTTTTGATTCACTATGTTGATGTACCTACTAGAGCAGATGCAAAACTTGATCTACTCTTGGGAAATATGGCAGGGTTATACTTTGGGACCAGCGGCCGTAATTCTATTAGTTTTAAAATAGTGATAGAAAAGGATAGACAGGATCTAAAAGTTAACATTGTAAGCCAGTTTGGACAATATTAAGCAAATCTTTCAAAAATTGATTGAGAGTAGATTTTCGCAGGTAAAGGATCAACTGGAAAATGGGAAACCTTCAAAAATGAGATAATATGTTCCTGTTCGGGAGTAAGGCAAGGCTGGTAGGTGTCGGGAATGTTGGATCACTAGAGAAGTTGAGGTTTTGGTCAAGAAAAAGAAGGAAGTGTATGCCAGGTAGATTCAGCAGCGATTGAGTAAATCCTTAGTTGTTCCATTGCTTTGGAACTTTGGAAAAAAAAGTCAAAACAACAGTTTTAAAAAGGGAGAGGTACAGACAAAGGAAGCACATGGTGAGGCCAGTGCAGGAGACAGAGACAGAGAGGGAGAGAGAGAGAGACCACAGTTAACCTGCACAATCACTGTCTTTGCTGTTTGAATCAGTGGGCATCGGAGCGCATCTGGGAAAATTAACAACCAGTGAAATTCACAACTGATCTTGGAGGAACTGTTTGGGTGAGGTAACAGCACAGGAACAGGTAAGTCAGTAGTTTTACCTGTGGCCCACAGGAAGTCTGCAGTAGCCAGGAGAGTGGGTTCTTCCTTGATTATATTTTTTGAGATATGTCTCTTGACTAATCTTAAAATATAAGCCCTAACAATTAATTTAACCTGGAGCAGTGTTTCGTAAAGGAATAAGATGGTGTTATTTTTTGGGTGTGAAGGAGCAAAAATGGCTTTTAGTAGAGTGATATGCGCTTCTTGTCAGATGTGGGAGATTAAGGAGAGTTTATGGGTTACTGTGGATTATATCTGGAATAAACGCTGTTGGCTGCGAATCCTATCAGATCGAATGATCGGTTGGAGAGACAACTGGAGGCAATGAGCAATGTGCAACAGCAACGGTATGTGATGGATGGTAGTAATAGGAAGGGGGTAAAGTCGCAGGTACAGTCACATCCTGGGTTAACTCCAGGAAAGGTAAGAGAGGTAGGCAGTTAATGCAGGAGTCTTCTGTGGCTATCCCCAATTCAAACAAGTATGCTGTTTTGGAAAACGTAGAAGGTGATCGATTCAGAAGGGAATGCAGCACAAGCTGCCAAGTTTCTGGTATTGAGACTGGCTCTAATGCAATGAGGGGTGCGTCTGGTTCCAAGAGATCAATTGTGTTAAGGAATTCTCTAGTCCGAGGTACAGACAGACGTTTCTGTGGCCAACAGTGAAAAATCAGAATGGTGTGTTGCTTCCCTGGTGCCAGGATCAAGGATGTTTGGCAGGGTACAGAATGTCCTCATGGGGGAGAGGGACCACAAGAGGTCATTGTCCAGGTTGGAACCAATGACATAGGAAGGGAAAAAGTTGAGATTCTGAAGGGAGATTATAGAGAGTTAGGCAGGAATTTAAAAAGGAGTCCTTGAGAGTAGTAATATCTGGATTACTCGTGGTGGCATGAGCTAGTGAGGACAGGAATAGGAGGATATAGCAGATGAATGCATGGTTGAGCTGGTGTATGGAAGAAAGATTTACATTTTTGGATCATTGGAATCTCTTTTGGGGTAGAAGTGACCTGTACAAGAAGGACGGATTGCCCCTAAATTGGAAGGGGCCTAGTTTACTGGCAGGGACATTTGCTGGAGCTGCTCGGGAGAATTTAAAGGTGGGGTGGGGGCAGGGAGATAGTGAGAAAACAGATCAATCTGAGACTGGTACAGTTGAGAACAGAAGCAAGTGAAACAGTTGGGATAGGCAGGGACAAGATAGTACTAATAAATTAAACTGCATTTATTTCTATGCAAGGGGCCTAACAGGGAAGGCAGATGAACTCAGGGCTTGGTTAGGAACATGGGGCTGGGATATCATAGCAATTACAGAAACATGGCTCAGGGATGGGCAGGACTGGCAGCTTAATGTTCTAGGATACAAATGCTACAGGAAGGATAGAAAGGGAGGCAAGAGAGGAGAGGGAGTGGCATTTTTGATAAGGGATAGCATTACAGTTGTGCTGAGGGAGGATATTCCCAGAAATACATCCAGGGAAGTTATTTGGGTGGAACTAAGAAATAAGAAAGGGCTAATCACCTTATTGGGATTGTATTATAGACCCCCCAATAGCCAGAGGGAAATTGAGAAGCAAACTTGTAAGGAAATCTCAGCTATCTGTAAGAATAATAGGGTGGTTATGGTAGGGGATTTTAACTTTCCAAACATAGGCTGGGACTGCCATAGTGATAAAAGGTTTAGATGGAGAGGAATTTGTTAAGTGTGTACAAGACAATTTTCTGATTCAGTATGTGGATGTACCTACTATAGAAGGTGCAAAACTTGACCTATTCTTGGGAAATAAGGCAGGGCAGGTGACTGAGGTGTCAGTGGCGGAGCACTTTGAGGCCAGTGATCACAATTCTATTTGTTTTAAAATAGTGATGGAAAAGGATAGACCAGATCTAGAAGTTTATGTTCTAAGTTGGAGGAAGGCTAATGTTGATGGTATTAGGCAAGAAGGGCTTTTGCCCGAAATGTCGATTTCGCTGCTCGTTGGATGCTGCCTGAACTGCTGTGCTCTTCCAGCACCACTAATCCAGTATAAGAACTTTCAAAAGCTGACTGGGGGCCGATGTTCGCAGGTAAAGGGACGGCTGGAAAATGGGAAGCCTTCTGAAATGAGATGATGAGAATCCAGAGAAATTATATTCCTGTTAGGATGAAAGGAAAGACTGGTATGTATCGGGAATGGTGTATGACTAGAGAAATTGAGGGTTTGTTAAGAAAAAGAAGGAAACATATGCAAGGTATAGACAGGATAGATCTGAGTGAATCCTTAGAGTGTAAAGGCAGTAGGAGTATACTTTGAGGGAAATCAGGAGGGCAAAAAGGGGACGTGAGATAGCTTTGACAAATAGAATTAAGGAGAATCCAAAGGGTTTCTATAAATACATTAAGGACAAAAGGGTAACTAGGGAGAGAATAGGGCCCCTCAGCAAGGCGGTCTTTGTGTGGAGCCGCAGAAAATGGGGGAGATACTAAATGAGTATTTTATTGTGGAAAAGGATATGGAAGATCTAGGCTGCAGGGAAATAGATGGTGACATCTTGCAAAATGTCCATATTACAGAGGAGGAAGTGCTGGATGTCTTGAAATGGTTAAAGGTGGATAAATCCTCAGAACCTGATAAGGTATACCATAGGACTCTGTGGGAAGCTAGGGAAGTGATTGTTGGGCCTCTTGCTGAGATACTTGTATCATCAGTAGTCACAGGTGAGGTGCCGGAAGACTGGAGGTTGACTAACGTGGTTGCACTGTTTAAGAAAGATGGTAAGGACAAGCTGGGGAATAGAGACCAGTGAGCCTGACATTGGTGTTGGGCTGAGGGACAGAATGTATATGTATTTAGAAAGGCAAGGACTGATTAGGGATAGTCAACATGGCTTTGTGAGTGGAAAATCAGAATGGACTTCAGTAAGGCGTTCAACAAGTTTCCTCATGGGAGACTAGTTAGCAAAGTTAGATATCTCTGAATACAGGGAGAACTAGCTATTTGGATACAGAACTGGCTGAAAGGTAGAAGACAGAGCGTGGTGGTGGTGGTGGGCTTGTTTTCATACTGGAGGCCTGTCGCCAGTGGAGTGCCACAAGGATCGGTGCTGGGTCCTCTTCGTCATTTATATGAATGGTTTGGATGTGAGCATAAAAGGTATAGTTAGTAAGTTTGCAGATGACACCAAAATTGGAGGTGTAGTGGATAGCGAAGAAGGCTACCTCTGATTACAACAGGATCTGGACCAGATGGTCCAATGGGCTGAGAAATGGCAGATGGATAAATGCGAGGTGCTGCATTTTGGGAAAGCAAATATTAGCAGGACTTATACACATAATGGTAAGGTCGCAGGGAGTGATGCTGAACAAAGAGATCTTGGAGTGCAGGTTCATAGCTCCTTGAAAGTGGAGTCGCAGGTAGATAGGATAGTGAAGAAGGCGTTTGGTATGCTTTCTTTTATTGGTCAGAGTATCGAGTACAGGAGTTTGGAGGTCATGTTGCCGCTGTACAGGACATTGGTTAGGCCACTGTTGGAATTTTGTGTGCAATTCTGTTCTCCTTCCTATCAGAAAGATGTTGTGAAACTTGAAAAGATTCAGAAAAGATTTAAAAGGATGTTGCGAGGGTTGGAGGATTTGAGCTACAGGGAGAGGCTGAACAGGCTGGGGCTGTTTTCCCTGGAGCATTGGAGGCTGAGGAGTGACCTTATAGAGGTTTACAAAATCATGAAGGACATGGATAGGATAAATAGGCAAAGTCTTTTCCCTGGGGTGGAGGAGTCCAGAACTATAGGGCATAGGTTTAGGGTGAGAGGGGAAAGGTATAAAAGAGACCTAAGAGGCAACTTTTTCATGCAGAGGGTGGTATGTGTATGGAATGAGTTGCCAGAGAAAGTGGTGGAGGCTGGTAGAATTGCAACATTTAAAAGACATTTGGATGGGTATATGAATAGATGGAGTTTGGAGGGGTATGGAAACAGGTGGGACTGGATTGGATTGGGAAATCTGTTCGGCATGGACGGGTTGGACCGAAGGGTGTTTCCATGCTATACATCTCTATGACTATATGACTCTAGGTAGTGGTGTTGGATGTCTTAAAACACATAACGATGGAAGAATCCCCAAGACCCGATCAGGTGTACCCTAGAACACTGGGAAACTGGAGAAGTGATTGCTGGGCCCTGTTGTGGGGAAAATCACCAGCGTCAGAGTCGGGGTTCAACAACAGAGTTTATTTTACAAGGAAATACTGGAGCTCCGGGGAGAGAAAGATACCCGCAGCAGAGTGGTTAGTTGCAAGTCTTTCTCTCCACCTGGAGCACATGTCAAGATACTTTTATATATTTTATAAAATAATAGGTCCTTTGAAACATAGTTTGTTTATTGTAAACATTGCAGAATCATAGTTTCGATAAAGTCATTGTCAGTTCCAATGCAGCCTTGGTTCACTTCAGCTTAGTGGTTGTGTCTGCTGAAACTGACATTGTCAATTTCAACGGCTGTGTGGAAATCCAGTACTGTAGTAATGGGTGCTAATCGCTCGTCCTGAGAAGGACGATTACTGCGGCCCTGGCTAATAGCACTTTGTATTGAGTCCGTATCAAACACTTAGCATTTCTATCAAAGGTTGGCTGGACCCAGACACTTCGGCAGACAGTATATGCTACTCCTGTGTATTCTCTCCCCCACCTGCCTTAAACTAATCAACTAGGTTGTGAGTGTATTATGCTGGCATCCAGGTGGCCCCAGGCAGTATTGGTGTTTGCTCTGCTGTCACTTTCCATATTGTGGTCTGGCGGCCATCTTGTGTGTCAAGTGGCTAACTTATGGCTCAGCAGCCATCTTGTGTATCTCTGTGCCTAGTGTTACCTTGCCCCGTACCATCTCTCACTTCTCTCCCCCTTTGTGGTCAAAGAGGCGATTTCGGAGATCTCCTGCAGACCACCTAATTTACATGTAGAGGTCGGTCATCTCTCCTCCTCCTCCTCCTGAGGGATATCATGGAGTTCCAATTTCGTTGGGGCCTCTTCCATGGTGACACTCGCTGCTGGCACAGTTCTCGTCGGTAGCGCCTTACAACAGAGCTTTAAACATCTGAGGCCCACACAGAATAACAGCATGAGTGCAATGAGGTGAATTATCACGTGTGCCAAATAGGGTTCCCCAGGTTTATCTATCAACCAATTTAGCCAGCTGTCTGTAATTGTGGCTCATTGTCGAAAATTATCGAGCTTGTCTTGGATATTCTTGACTGTTTCTGTAATGTTCTAAGAGTCATCAATAACATGGGTAATACACTTGTCACCAATAATTGTACAAACTCCCCCTTGCTGTGCTAATTGATAATCCACTGTGTAATGTGCCTGCTGTGAGTAGAGTCTGAGCTCAGCCAACTCTGTATTCATTATTTCCAGAGCTTTTGAGGTATTATTGCCTGTGATAGTCTGGCCACATACAAGGTAATTTTGGTTTTTAGTGCTGACTATCTTTGCTGCCCCCCCCCCCCCCCCCCCCCCACACACACACACACACACAAAAATCCTAAGAATCCATATCCTAATGATGACCCTAAAGTGGCGGGGATTTGCCAGTCAGCACAGAACCCCTGGCTGTTGGAGCGGGTCACTATCCTTCTCTGGACATGTCCCCTGCTGGGGCATGGTACACTGAGGGGTGCAATTGTCCTACCGCGAACAGATTTGGGAGGTCTGGGGTGTCTGTCACGAAAGTCCCCTGAAATAGATAAACAAATGCCTTCGCCGCTTGGTAACATATATTGTCCTGTTCTTCTGTCTATCTGTCTACCCATGTCGCCCCTGATTTTTTTCCCCCCCATCTGGTAAGTATTGAAAGGGTATGTCCATGTGGCAGAGCTGACATGAGTGCTATTGCACTGGCCACATATGAATTGTCTGCCCACGGTCACATTCAAATATGTCTATTCGTTGCAGGTGCAGGTAAACTGTCCCCGGTGACTGTACAGTGCTGATAAGTGCACTGTCTCTGGACGCATGAGTCATTTTTGGGAACTAGGGCATAAACGCATCCCCATCCTGCCCTATGAAACAGAGTGGGTAATTACCAGGTTTTAAATGGGTCTTCCCTTCCCTCGGCTGGGGGACTCTGCCCCATGGGCCGGTGGTCCTGCCCAGGTGCACAGATCTACTCTGGAATCCCTGTTTGTATTTTCCTATCTGCCCCTTACATGACACTCCCGAGGTGTCAACTGTATACAGGTCATGAGGGGTCCACACTGGGGTGGCCACAAACAGGGATTCTACTGATCGTGCCTGTGGGTAGCCGACAGTTTGGTTCCCATGCAAACTTAGGTAGGTTTTGTAAAAGTAATTATCTTTAAATCCTGACATGGTCCCGACAGTCGCGACACTTAAACACAGTAAAATACATACAGGTATGTACATTTTTGCACTTACGTACTAATCAGTCAAAGTCTTTGTTTTTGTCAGGAAGTGCAGTTGTGCTTCTACATGGTTTGCTGTTGTGTTTTTGGTAATCCCTCTGGGATGACCATCTTGTCTGCTGTTCATGCCTGCATCTGAGGAATGGTCAATGATATTAGTTTGGTCATAGGAGTCTTTAAATGGTTTTAGTTGGGTCCAGTGCTTCCATGTGTCTTTTTCTTTAATATCTATGCAGGCACAGGTGTCCCCGCTTATTGCCACAGTCATATGGCCCATTCCATTTTGGGGCAAAGCCTGGTTTGTTGGGCAGGGCTCACCCAGGACGCACTTCCTGCTGCTGGGACCTCAAGATTTCGAAATCCTCTGCATTGTCCTTATTGTCCTGTTTATCAATTACAGATGTCTGCATCCCTTTCAATTGGGAGCTTAATTCTATCAAATTTTGTCTTTTAGTGGACCCACATCAGTACCACCTGTGATTTTTGTCTCTGGCAATTGCATTGCTTGCCCAGTCATTAATTCATATGGTGTTAGCCCGGTTGCCTGATTTGTGGTGGCTCTTAATTTCACTAGTATGGCTGGCAGCACTTCAACCCATGTTCTGCCTGAGGTTTGCGTAGCCTTAGCTAAAGTATTTTTAAGCATTCTATTCATTCTCTCTACCATCCCTGAGCTCTGGGTGTGATAGGGAATGTTAAGTTTTTGTCTAATGCCGAATAAATGGCAGACAGCCTTCATGACCTTGCCTGTAAAATGCGTCCCTTGGTCAGAGTTGTTTTGGAGGGGTACTCCTTGCCTCGAGATTACCTCTGCTAATATTCTGGCTGCAGTGGTTGCAGTGCAGCTTTTGGTCAGGGATACCTCTACCTACTGGATAAACCGGTCTAAGCTGACCGGGCAGTACATTTTCCCACTGGAAGGTGGTAGTAGCCCTGTGAAATCTATCTGAAGATGTTTCCAAGGTCCTGTTGGTCTGGGCTGGTGTCCTATCCTAACCTTTATGGGTCTCCCTTGGTTATATTGTGCATAAACCGTGCATCTGCAGCAGTACTTGGCCATGTCTCTTCCCATTCTCTTCCATCACCACTCTCTCCCTCGGCCTCTCTACTTGTATGGGAGAGCCTGTGGTGCACTTCAAGCAATCTGTTATGTGTATACGCTGGTACTACCATCTTGTCTGCTCACCTCCAGACACCATCCTCCCCTTTTGAATGCCCCCTGCAGTTCCCATTTCTCTCTCTTTTCCTGCAGGGTGACCTCATGTAGCTGCTGAATTTGGATAATGTCTTTTGCTAATTCAGTACTGGCTATTGCAACCTTGTCAATGTCTTCTTGTTCTCGGGCTTTCTGAGCTGCTCAGTCTGCTGCCTGGTTTCCTTTGAATTTTAGCCAACCTGAACTCTCTCTTACTAACTCCTTTTGATGGGCTTTTATTTTTATTACTGCAGCCTCTTTTGGCTGTTCTCTGGCATGCAATAGTGCTTGAATTCTTAATTGGTGTCTGTTAGGGGTTCCCCCTGTGGTGGTGAGCCTTCTACCTCATGCCACCATGTAGTCATGGACTACACCGAAGGCATATTGACTGTGCGTATATATATTCACGATTTTTCCTTTTGCTGTTCAAGTGCTTTGGTGAGTGCTACCAGTTCCGTTACCTATGCAGACTGACTTCCATCGATCCTTCCGGACATAAGTGTTTCTAACTTATCATTTGCCATAGCCCATCCTATTTGGGACGACCCTGCTACATATTTTCATGACCCCATAAAGAGGGTCTCCTCAGCTGTGTCTAGGAGGTTATCATTTACTCTTCCCTATCTTCATCTCCCATCTATATTCACCCTGTTGTGTGATTCCTCTGTGTTTAGAATTCTCTGAGCTGGGTTTTCTCCTGTATCCCTAACTATTACCATACTGACTTGGGGTAAAAGAACTGCCTTTCTCTGGATTAGTGGTGCTGGAAGAGCACAGCAGTTCAGGCAGCACTGCCTCCCACTTTGCCCTTATATTGGAGACGGTCCTCCGTTTCCTTGTGTTTAGTATCTCTATTAGGGCATGTTTAGTGTGGAGGATGACATTTCCTCTGATTACTATGGGCTCACTAACCCTAACGGCACAAGCAGTACAGTCCAAGGCTGCTATGCACCTGGGCAACCTGTTGACTACTGGCTTTTCTGTAGTTAAGTAGTACCCTATGGGCCTCCTTCTGCTACCATGGTCTTAGGTGACCACTGCAGAGTAAAATCCTCCCTTGTTGTTACAGTGGATATGAAAATCTTTGCTGGGATTTGGTAGCACTAGCCTGGGGGCTGATATGAGTTGAGTTTTAAGCTGACTGTATGTTGTCTCCTGTTCTGGCTTCCAGGTTACAGGTTTCCAGGTGGGCTTGCCTCCTTTAATTAATCTCTGGATCAGTTCAGCCAATTATGCGAACTAGAGTACAAAGCTTTGACTCGAGTTGAATAGCCCCAAGACCTTTTTGACTCCCCTGACAGTGGCACGTCATGGCATCTGTTGGATTGCCTTCTTATGGTCGTTGGGTATTTCTTTGAGTCCCTGGGATATAAGGTGTCCTAGGTATATGACTTGTCTTTTGCCAATTTGTGCTTCTGTGGGGCTAACCTTTGATCCTATGGTTGCCAATTCCTGCAGTACTAGACATAAAGCCTCTTGGTATCCTGACTCTGACTCTGAGGCAATTAGGATATTATTTACATATTGAAGGGCAGTGCTACCCTCTAGTAAATCTACTCTCTTCAGAATGTCACTCATTACCCTGTGGAAAAATAGTGGGGCAGTTGTGGAACCCTTGTGGCAGGTGGGTCCACCTCTACTGCCTGTCCCTTACTGTAAAAGTGAATTTATTTTGGGACTCGGTGTAATGGGATAGACCAGAACCTGTTGGGTATGTCTAAAACAGTAAAAACCTTGTGTCCGGGGCCATACATTTAAAATGGTGGGGGGTCTGCTACAATGGGGTGCAATTTGGGGGTGACCTTATTTAGTCCTGTATGGTGAGTCTGTAGCTCCCATTAGGCTTTATTACTGGCCACCTTGGGGAATTAGTTGTACTTGTGGTTTCTTTCAGGATTCCTTGTTTCACTAATCCTTTCACTATCTCAACAATTTTTTTTCTGCTTCAGGTTTTATTGGGTATTGTCAGTGGGGCTTATGGCCTGGTCCAGATACCCTTATGGGGTCTAAGTTAACTAGACCTGTGTCTAACTTTTTGTGTCTGCCCATGCTCTGGGATCCGAGGCGCAGATGGCTCAGAATCCCCCCTTTTTGAGGTTCCAGTCCCTACTGGTGACTATTGCCACTTTAATAGGTTCAAGGTGACTCGTAAGTTTCTGAATCTTGGTCTTTTGACTGTCCTGTTTGGGCATAAGAACTTTACATTCTCTCATGAGATCATTGCCTATTATGGTGCCATCGTTATTTTGGCATACATAGAAAAGTTTACTTCTACGAGGGTAGCTTCACTTAGGTAAGCTGGTGTTTTATCCCCTCTTACCCCAGTGAATGGAAACATTTTGTGTAGAGTAACGGTAAGTTTGTGATGGATACGGCCGCTCCTATGTCTACTAGCATTTCCCTTTTCCTCCCTCCTATTACTGCGGGCGCATAAATTCTCTCCCCTCCATTAGCCTCACGAATGGGGGCAGCTGGTTGTCAGCTGTGCTGACCTTGGGACTCCTGTGGTGTTTGGGGGTAGCCAATGCTTTTTCCAGCATACTGTTTCTGTGTCATATTCTGTTGCAATGGCTGCAGTATTTTACATTGCTCCCTGCTTATGGGGCCCTACATTCTCTAGCAAAGTGTCTCTATCTTTCTTTCATTCTGGTAGGAGCTTCTGCCTCCTGCACCCCGCTAGCCAACTCAACTTGATTATCATAATTCTGGGACATTGTTACTTCCATTTTCAGGATGGCTTGGAGGGCAGTAGAGAGCCCATCTCTAAAAGCTTGGATGAATGCCTGGTCCCCCTGATCTGGGTTCGCTTGCCCTGAGCATTCCTGATAGACCCTAAATAATCGTTCCCCATACTCAGAGGCTCCTTCCCCTTTAAGTTGCTTAGTGGTCGTGATCTTGCTCCGGTTTGTGGGAGCATTTCCTAGCACCCTCTGGATTTCCTCTTTAAAATTGGCGAAGGGGGCCTGCTGGGCATCTATCTTGGCTGTAAGGGCGACGGCATGTGTCTGCCGTCTTCCCCATAAGTCTTGGCTGTTATGACATCTCCATTTGTCCGCTGGGCAAGCTGCCCGGACTAGCTGATGTATATCTCTCAGGTGCCCGACCCATACACTGTCCAGCTCTTCCCAGAACCTGGTGTTCGTGCTCCGGGGCTGTAATTTGCCCAGGGGAGGCCATAATTTACTGCCCTCTCTCCTGGGGTGAAGGATTTATAATTTGCTTTGGGCTGAAAGTCTGTTCCTCCTCTCGTAACTGGTGCTAAGTTATACTCTTGCATGGTTCGTCCATCAGAGGGAGCAGTTGGTCCCTGCTGGGTGGTCTCGTAAAGAGGAAGCGAATCCCCATCTGAATATTTGTCACCCTTCTTAACTCCTGCTCCAACTCTTGCATTCTGTCTTCCAGCTCTTTAACTTGTTCCTGGTCCTTTCTCCATCTACTTGTGGAGACACTCATTAGTTCAATTAGGCCTGCTAATTGGTACGCTAACGTTACCCCTATCTTTTTAGTTGTGTTCCGTTTCTGTTTATCTATCCACTGTCTCTGTTGTGCTAATGTCTGGGATAGATCCCATCTACTTTTCTTCATTTGCTCTGTCAAAACCTTGTCTGTCTGTCTGCCTTGTATTTCTCAATAAGAGAACCTGCAATATCCCCCTTAAAACTTTCTTATGCCATTTAGCAGATTGTATACCCCCGGATACCACCAACAGTAAAGTGTTCCAAGCCAGTGGGGACTTCTCTACCCTCGGCCAATAATACTGTCCCAGCACCGTTCGTGTGACCGTAGCAGCCTCTTAGCAAGGTGTGCTGTCTACCAGTGGGACCTCTCTACCCTCCCGGCACCACCACTAGTTGGTACCAACCGGTTGGCTAGGAATGCTGGCTCAACAGGGTGTGCTCTCTACCGGGACTCCTCCACCTCCCGGCCACCTCTACTGAGCCAACACATTCTGGTAGGCCCAGAAACCTACCTCTAACCTGGTGTGCTCTCTAACAGTTGGGACTCTTCACCCTCCCGGCCACCGCCACTATTCAAGCTCTGTTATTCTACTATGGACTGACAGGGTATCACGGTTCTCAGTGTCCACATTCCCCACCTTGGTAATATGCGCTCCACTGAGGTTTGGTTCTTGGTCAGAGTGATCAGCTCCTCTTCCTCACGACATTGGAAATTACAAGTACAAACAGCACCCAACTTTTAATTTAACCTCTAACTGGACTCTGTGTTGTTTGCCCCTGCAGAGTCCAATGTTACCCGACTTTGCCACTTGTGCTTCACAAATCCTAGTGCATTTGGTGCCTCAATTCCCACTTCAAATCCCAACCTTCGTGTGGGGGCCTACCCTTAAGGCAGGGTTTTGAGGCAGGTACTACCTTGTCCTCTGGCTGCTTCAGCACAAGCAGCAGGTTCTTACAACAGTTAATACAGTTAACACTTATTCTCCACAGAGATGCACTTACATTTTTTAACTCAGTACTGTAGCAAATTAGACACTACAATTGGTATACCTTTTAAACTGTGTCTTTGGCCCGGTCTGACTCTTCTTGTTTGCAGGTACAAATTGGCTCTTATCCTGGCTCCCCGATTGTGGCCTTTGTCAATAGCACCATTAATAAGAGCCCTGCTCGCAGCGCCAATTGTTTTGAGGAAAATCATCAGCCTCTGAGTAGGAATCTGGGTTCAACAACAGTTTATTGTATAAGGAAATAATGAAGCTCTGGGGCGAGATAGACACAACAGCACAGTGGTCAGCTGTCAGTCTTCTCTCCACCTGTCAAGATACTTCTATACATTTTGTAATATAATAGGTCAGTGAGGTTATTGTCTTTAATTATTGTAAACATTGCAGAATCATTGATAGTTTTGGTGCAGTCATTGTCAGTTTCAGCGCAGACATTGTCAATTTCAACATCTGCGCGGAGATCCATTCCTGCAGTATTGGGTGGTAATCACTCTTCCTGAGAAGGACGGTTACAGCAGCCCTGGCTAATAGCACTTTGTATTGAGTCCATATCATCCAGTTAGTATTCCTATCCAAGGTGTTGGCTGGATCCAGACACTTCGGCAGGCAATATATGCTACTCGTGTATTCTCTCCCCCACCCGCCTTAAACTAATCAACTAGGCTGTGAGAGCATTGTGCTGGCATCCAGATGGCCCCAGGCAGTATCTGTGTTTGCTTTGCTGTCTCTCTCCATATTGTGGTCTGGCAGCCATCTTGTGTGTCAAGTGGCCAACTTATGGCTTAGCAGCCATCTTGTGTATCTCTGTGCCGAGTGTCACCCTGCCCTGTGCCATCTCTCAATTCAGCCCCTTGCTGAGATATTTGGATCGTTGATAGTCACAGGTGAGGTGCTAGAAGACTGGAAGTTGACTAATGTGATTCCACTATTTAAGAAAGGTGGTAAGGAAAAGCCAGGGAACTATAGACTGGTGAGACTGAAATTGGGCAAGTTGTTGGAGGGAGTTTTGAGGGACTGGATTTACACATTTGGAAAGGCAAGGACTGATTAAGGATAGTCAACATGGCTTTGTGTGTGGGAAATCATATCTCAAAACTTGATTGAGTTTTTGAAGAAGTAATAAAGGTTGATGAGGGTAGAGCAGTGGGCGTGATCTGTACAGACTTCAGTATGGCATTTGACAAGGTTCCTCATCGTAGACTGGTTAGCAAGATTGATCACATGGAATAGAGGTAGAACTAACCATTTGGATACCGAACTAGCTCGAAAGTAGAAGATAGAGGGTGGAGGGTTGCTTTTCAGACTGGAGGCCTCTGATCAGTGGTGTGCCACAAGGATTGGTGTTGTGTCCACTCCTTTTTTTGTCATTTATTTAAATGATTTGCATGTGAATATAGGAGGTATAGTTAGTAAGTTTGCAGATGACACCAAAATTGGAGGTGTAGTGAACAGTGAAGAAGGTTACCTCAATACAACGAGATCCTGATCAGATGGGCCAATGGGCCAAGGAATGGCAGACTGAGTTTAATTTAGGTAAGTGGAAGGTGCTGCTTTTCGGAAAGACAAATCAGGGCAGGACTTATGCACTTAATGGTAAGTTCCTGAGGAGTGTTGCTGAGCAAAGAGACCTTGGAGTGCAGGTTCATAGTTCTTTGAAAGTGGAATCACAGGTAAATAGGAAAGTGAAGAAGGCATTTTGTATGTTTTCCTTTATTTGTCAGAGCACTGAGTATAGGAGTTGAGAGGACAGGTTTAGGCCAATATCTGATTACTGTGTGTAGTTCTGGTCTCCCTCCTAGAGGAGGGGTGTTGTGCAACTTAAAGGGTTCAGAGAAGATTTACAAGGATGTTGCTGGGCTTGGAGGGTTTGAGCTATAGGGAGAAGCTGAATAGGCTGTTTTCCCTGGAGCGTCAGAGGCTGAGGGGTGACCTTATACAGGTCTTTTTCCCTGCGATGGGGGAGTCCACAACTAGATGACATTTGATGAGGGTGTGAGGGGAAAGATTTGATAGGGACCTAAGGGGCAACTTTTTCACGCAGAGGTTGGTACATGTATGGAACGAGCTGCCAGAGGAAGAGGTGGAGGCTTGTCCAATTACAACATTTAAAAGTGATTTGGAGTTGCCAGTTTTGGACTGTGGTGGACGAAGTTAAAAATCACAGCACCAGGTTATAGTCCAACAGGTTTATTTGGAAGCATGAGGAACTGCCTCAAAAGCTAGTGGCTTTCAAGCATTTAATATGCATCTGGATGGGTACATGAATAGGAAGGGTTTAGAAGGGTATGGGACAAGTGCTGACAAATAAGACTAGATTTATTGAGGATATCTGGTTGGCGTGGACGAGTTGGACCCAAGGGTCTGTTTCCGTCCTGTACATCTCTATGACTCTATTTTACGTACCAAGCAGCAACTATAGTGGACAGCATTTAGAGTTTGAAATAAGATTCATAAGCGATCTACAGATGTTCAGCTATATTTATGCAGAATCTAGTGTGTTTATTGTATTCTGCATCCATTGTTGAGCTCACCAAAGTTTCAAGTTCCATCTCACCATAAGCCATAAACTTAAGTGTTCAAAAAGTTGTTGGATTTATAATATTATGAAAGGTTTCAGTCACAGGTAATTGATATAATTAGTTGCCTTATTGTTGCATTTTGTGATCTAGCCATGATAATCAAACCTTAGAAACACACAAAGGGGTCAGTGGCACTGTGAATGGTCACTTCTACAGACAGTGAATTGCAGTTGGAACTTTTTATTTGTCTTTTGCACAAGTCTTGCAATCCATTCACCAGTCTGTGACAAAAGACAATAATTTACAGGATGTAACTGTTTTGGCTGCATAGGTGCAAATTAGATAGACTTCTTTCAGAAAATTATAGCTTGGGCAATGCAGTGTATCAGGAACATGCGACATGATGTACTGTGCGAGGGAAAAAGATTGCTTTGGAACCTCAGAACTTTTGGAATTTCGGAACACTTTCTGTAACTTGGTTGCACGTTTCTCATTCTGCTAACCTAACAGTTGTAGTTGCATCCTGTGTATATTTATATGGGAGCAAATTTTCATTCAATTAATGCCCACTATCCGTCTACATGTAGATGCAGTTTATGTGCAATTCATGTGGGTATGTTATAGATTAAACGTTTGGAGATCGATAGCCACATTGTCATCAACTCCATTATCATTCTTTCATGCAACTGCAAGGATGTCAGAAGGAGAACTTTTCTTTTTCCATCAAATGATTCTGTACATTTCTATGAAAGCAGTACAGGTGTATTCCCACTGAGTATTGCATGATGTTTATACCTGTGCCATCACAAAGACTGCCAACTTGTACCCTTTCAGTGTTAGACTCAGACTTTCTAGCTTCTGCAGTCCTCACGTTCTCTTTCCTCCTTAGTGTCACTTGACTCTGCCTCACCTCACCTCACCTCACCTCACCTCATTTGGTAAAACTTGCATTTGTGCCTTTGTAACCCATATATTTGTTTATTCCAAAACCTTCTTGGCTGGTCTTCCAAGTTCTACCCTCTGTAAATTTAGTTCTCTAAACTCTGCTACCCTTGTTCTAACTCAAGCTAAGTCTCTTTCACTCATCACCCCTGTTGTTGAATTGACTACTTCAGCTTTTGTTTATGCAATGTCTCTACAGCATTTGCAAATTTCTCCACGGTCTTGTGTATCTTTTTAATCTCCTCGAATCTAAATTTCTAGCATTACGTCTATGGTTCTCTGATTCTGGCTTCTTAAACAGTCTAAATTTAATCCCCCCTCTATTGGTGACCATGCCTTCAAAGCACTCCACTCTGGATTTCTCATCCTAAATCTCTCTACCTTGTTTTCTTTTTAAGATGCACCAACTTCTTAAACCAAACTTTTGGTCATTGAGCCACAAAAGGTCATGTTAAGAACAACATCTAATTATGCTTTCTAATTTTTTTCTGTCATAAACCTCCTTGGGATGTTGTTATGCTCAATACAATGTGTAGATTATGTCCTTCTAAATTAGCCCTTCGTCTTCTGTGTTACAAGGAGAAGGTGCTTGATTTTTCTATCCTTTATAGTTCCTCATCCCTTCTGAATTATAGGTGTGTTGAGAAGAATGGCTGTTTTTGATTAAGTGTCCAGAACAATTAATTTTATAGTAAGGGCAGTGGCTCCGTTTCATCGTCTGACTATGGGTACCAGTAACAAGAAACATATGCTCATTAACTGTACATTTTGGGCAACAGTCCATAACCCTAGGATAGTCGGGGAGTAAAAATAACTTCCACGATAACGCTTACTTTGCATAGTGAGGCCCAGTGAATCAGATTGAGATTTTATACTTCAAAGACTAAAGATTCACAATTGTAGTGCAACATTGTACATCCATTTTATAGGATTTGGGTATGCCTCTTTCAAAGATCAATGTTTTCTGAGTCCTGGGTAAGACTCTTGGACTTATGGTGCTTTAAAGATTATTCATTATTGGTGGAATGAGACCAAAATACAGTTGATGCTGGAACCCCAATAAAACAGAAAATGATGGAACAACTTGAGTGAAGCTGTATCTGAGGGGAGAGAGAGTTGGCACTTGGCAACATTTCTGAATCTACTTTGCAAATACTCTTTAGTTGCATTTTTTATGAAATTTGAACCAGTTGTGAAAGAACCCATTATATTTCAAGATTCTCTCAATTCAAACATATTGGAAACTGTCCTGCTTTCAGTGTAACTGTTGGGAAATACCCGAAAGGATAACTTTACCTTAACTGACATCAATTTCTCTTTTCCAGTTTGTTTAAAAGAAGTCACCTTTCTAACTTGTTTTTCCTTTATGTTCTTGGCAGCAGTTGTTGCTGCCAATATTCTTCAGAAGGTTTTCAGATTATTTTTGTTTGAAGTGACTGACTGCTTTGCTTTTGCTGCTAAAAGTTTCTCATTTAATTGACTGTCTCCTTGGTTTTATCTGGTGTCTTTTCAATGAAGCTTCGTATCAATTGACCAATGCCAACACCAAGCTTATTGAATATTACATATTCTGTCTCATGACCACTTGCCCTTTCTTCATCTGTAGAATCAACGTTGTCTGCCTCATTGTTCCACAGATTAAAAAATACTCGGTTCAGGTGCAGAGTTGGAGAATGGTTGAATGATGAATGTTGGGACTTCTAAAGGATAGTATCTGAGATTCTAACACTTGGCGGTAATAATGTTGCCAATTTCATATATATTAGAGTGCCTTGATGTTTCTAGTACTTTTAATTCTTGTCAAGTTTTTTATTTTCTGACGCCAGCTTTTGATTTGAGAGCTAAGGTATCCAAACCAGGAAGCTGCCTGTTCCCTATTTTGGGGAAGAGCTGACAGTCCAACTCTGTCTTGATAAAATCCAGGTGTTTTGTAAATGTTGACCAAGATAACTTCCTTGAATTACATGCTTAAATTTTGTTTTACTCTATGCAAGATAGTTGTTTGTTGAGTATTGTTGTAGTCAATGTCGATAAAGGGTACCCCACTTTAGGCTTGAAATTCATCAGTAAAATCAGATTTGTTACCTCGTATTATTGAGAAGGATTGAAGACACTCCATGCTGTGACTTGTGAATGTGTTACATTTTCCTTGATTATTATTAAATACCCTTCTATTTTGGGCATTATTTTGCAGATAATGCTATGCTGAGTATGCTAACCATCAGATTTTCTTTTTTTTTTCCAATGTCGTCTTGATTTTCCACATGAATTGATGATAAAGCTTTAGTTATATTGATGAACAAGGTTATTTATGGCATTGATATATGATTATTTTTGTGCAAATGCAAAGGCTCAGCTTGAGTATGGATGTATGATATCACTGAGATTTTACCACCAGATCTGGTCACTTGTTGCTTCTCAGCAGACCAGTGCAATGCAACTGGAAGTTGTAACAAATGGCTGAATTTATTTTTGTCATCAATAGCTGGGAAACATTCATCAGGGTTGACAACAGAACATCAGTAATATCTTTTCTTATTCAGTCTTCGTGTTGAATTCCCTGCCTCAGTTAGAATTTCAGTTACTTTACAAATCTATATAAACTTTATATTGTACATCATTAGTGTCAATTCTCGCAGTATTTTAGCACTGAAGTCTTGCATGTTATCATCATTCCTTCTGCTGTGATTTCAGGATAAATTTTTTAAAAATCTTGGAAATCTATAACTGACATGTTTAGATCGTGCAGTAGAAATGCCGTTCGGAAATAATTCTGGGGGAGAAGGGTGGGATGATGTAATTTCACATTTGATTCTTTTAAAATAGATTTATTGTGCATTTTCCTGAACGATTCCTTTTAGCACACTTTTTCAAATTGCCGATATCTTATTGATAGTTTTATAAGCATAACTATTTTACTACAGTTTGTATCTAATATTGAATTTAAATCTGAGCTGTAGTAATATTAAACCTTTGACGGAAGGTATAATTCACATATCCTGACTGCATTTAGTGAGCTAGAACTGTGGGTTCTACTGCTGCTGCTGCTGCTTTTAGCTACTCTTGTCTGGTGATCTGCTGCCATGGTATTCCACAACTTGTTCATCTCGTGCCATCCTCTCTCTCCCACTGTAGTTTGTCTGCAACATCTCTGTGATGGTTGTTGTTCAACTACACCTTTTAAGAACTTTGTTTGCTCTTGCAATCTCGCATACCACTTCATTTGTCTTATTGTCTGTATATTGAATCTTTATCTTAGCATCCATATTTTAAAGGCTAAAGACTCAGTAATATTGCAAGGTCACTTCTATAAATCGTAAGGCAGTGCTTTTGTTTTTACTTTTTAGCTTCAAAGACTATAATATGTATTACTGTAAAATAACATACATCAGACATGACAAAGAAATGTGATCTATGAAGTGACGGAAGCTGGTTCTGCATCACTCGTCATGGTATTCTCTGCCAATAATTGAAAATAGGGCATCCTTCAAAAGGTTCTGTACTAATAATTCAGCCCCATGTGTTTGATTTCTTTGTTTTGCATCTGAGTTCTGCCGAAAACCTTGTTATTGATGATCCTAATGTTTTCATTCACTGCCATCATTTTTAAACCTTTATCTACACTTTTGAAGAAAGTCCATTTTGAGTGATTTGAAGGGCTTCTGAACATGCTTTGTGCAGTTTTCTTTTGGTTTGGATAAGCAATATCTAATCCTTCAAGAAAATAGATTGCATTATAATTGTAAAACATGAACAAACTGGTAAATTTTCTGCAGGATTGGTCCCGACTTGTCAGGGACTAGTTTTGTAGTTTGATGCTTGTTGCAATCTAATCAACACAGCTACAGAGTAATGTGTTTGTGCTTCATGAAGATGTAAGCAGGCCAAAATGAATGCCAATTAAAAGGAGGAAACAGATCAAGCTTGGTCTGAGGGGTGGGTTTTGGAGAAGATCTTAATAGAAAAATGGTAGGTAGATGGGTGTAGTGAAATAATTAGAGATTAGGGTCTTGCCAAACAAAAACACAAAAGTATATTGAAAGGAATGGGCGATGTACAGAATGTCACAGGTGAGGAAGGGATTAAAATCTGAGCGTGAGGAGCAAAAGTTTAAAATATTCAAGGGTCAGGAGCCAGTATAAGCTGGTGAGCTTCACTGAATTGTGAAAGACAGAAATTGAGCATAAGTTGTATTTCTACAGCACTTTTACAACCTCAGGATCCTCCAACATGTTTTATAGGTAATAAAGTACTTCCAAATATAGTTACTGGTAATATCGGAAGTGTAACAGATAAGTTGCACTCGGTAGCATCCCTCTAACAGCAGTCAGATAATAACTAGGTAGTCTTTTTTTCTGTACTGAGTGAGGGTTAAGTATTGGCCAGAAGCAAATTCTCCTCTTCTTCAAAATAGTGTAGTGCAATTTTTTTTACATTTTATGAGAAAGTAGACTGGCATATTTTATTATCATCAGTTTATTCTTATTATCAGTTTGTTATCTCTAAAAGCTTGACCTTGAAAGTGCAGCCTAGGTTATTCTCCCAAGTTCTTGAAGTAGAACTTAAACTAACAACATTTGACTGATTGGAAATTTTGCCACTGACGTACAGATGAAACTTGAAGAGCAAGAAACAGATAATGGACAGCCAACATTGTAAGCATTGGATTGAGTCTAACAATTGTGAGTGAACATTTTGATTGCCAATCTTTGCCTATTTTAGTCCATTCACAAGGTTAAACCACTGTAAAAATGTCATCTTAGTCATGGAAAGCCCATTGCATCCAAAACTCTACTCTTGAGTTAGGTAAAATGCCCAGCATGTGAAAAGAAAGTCTAAAGTTCTGTTTCTGTCGCATCCTTTCATTTGTGGTAAATTAAATTTTCAAGCATAACTATTTTGTCAGTGAACCCAGGAACCAAAGTGTACATTTTAATGTCCGAAGAGCAGTCATGACGTAAAACCAGATTAATCATTAAGATGACAGAGGTTTTGTTTTCACTTCAATAAAGCAATATGCTGATGTAATCTCCCTCGTGGCTGGCAGAAGATAAATCCCAATCTAGTCTAATCCCATTTGCCAGCACTTGGCCCATATCCCTCTAAGCCTTCCTACTCATACACTCATACACATGTCTTTTAAATGTTGCAATTGTACCAGCCTCTGCTACTTCTTGTGGCAGCTCATTCCATACATGCAACACCCTCTGCATGAAAAGGTTGCCCCTTAGGTCTCTTTTATATCTTTCCCCTCTCACCCTAAACCTATGCCCTCTAGTTCTGAACTCCTCAACCCCAGGGAAAAGACTTTGTTGATTTACCCTATCCATGCCCCTCCTGATTTATTAACCTCTATCAGGTCATCCCTCAGCCTCCAATGCTCCAGGGAAAACAGGCCCAGCCTATTGAGCCTCTCCCTATAGCTCAAATCCTCCAGCCCTAGCAACATCTTTGTAAATCTTTTTTGAACCCTTTCAGTTTCATAACATCCTTCCGACAGGAAGGAGACCAGGATTGCACACAATATTCCAAAAGTGGCCTAACCAATATCTAGTCGAGCCACAACATGACCTCCCAATTTCTATACTCAGTACTCTGACCAAGAAAGGAAAGCATACCTTCTTCACTGTCCTGTCTACTTTCAAGGGACTATGAACCTGCACTCCAAGGTCTCTTTGTTCAGCAACACTCCCCAGGACCTTACCTTTAGGTGTATAACTCCTGTTCTGATTTGCTTTTCCAAAATGCAGCACCTTGCATTTATCTAAATTAAACTCCATCTGTCACTCTTTAGCCCATTGGCCCATCTGTTCAAGATCCCATTGTAATCTGAGGAAACCTTTTTTCACTGTCTACTACATCTCCAATTTTGGTGTCATCTGCAAACTTACTAACTATACCTCCTATGTTCACATGCAAATCATTTATATTATTGACAAAAAGTAGTGGACCCAGCACTAATCCTTGTGGCACTCCATTGCTCTCAGGCCTCAAGTTTGAAAAGCAACCCTCCACCACCACCCTTTGTCTTTTGTCTTCTAGCCAGTACTGTATCCAAATTGCTGGTTTTCCCTGTATTCCATGAGATCTAACCTTGCTCACCAGTCTCCCATGGGGAACCTTGTCGAACACCTTACTGAAGTTCACATAGATCACATCCACCCCTCTTCCGTCATCAATCCTTTTTGTACTACAAAAACCTCAATCAAGGTTATGAGACGCTATTGCCTATGCACAAGGCCATGTTGACTATCTCTAATCAGTCCTTGCCTTTCCAAATATGAGTAAATCCTGTCCCTCGGCGTTCCCTCCAACAACTTGGCTGCAACCGATGTCAAGCTCACCAGTCTATAGTTTCCTGGCTTGTCCTTAGCACCTTTCTTAAATAGTGGTACTACGTTAGCCAATCACCAGTCTTCTGGCACCTCACCTGTGACTATTAATGATACAAATATCTCGGCAAGCGGCCCAGCAATCACCTCCTGAGCTTCCCACAGAATTCTAGGGTACACCTGATCAGGTCCTGGGGATTTATCTACCTTTCAAGACATCCAGCACCACCACCTCTGTAATAGGGGCATTTTTCAAGATATCACCATCTATTTCCCTACATTGTAAATCTTCCATGTACTGTCCTTCTCCACAGTAAACACTGATGCAAAATACTCATTTAGTATCTCCCCCCATTTTCTGCAGTTCCACACAAAGGCCACCTTACTGATCTTTGAGGGGCCCTATTCTCTCCCTAGTAAGCCTTTTGTATTTGTATTTGTAAATGTATTTAATAACTTCCTTTTGGCTTCTCCTTAACCCTATTTACCAAAGTATCTCATGTCCCCTTTTTGCCCTCCTGATTTCCCTCTTAAGGATACTCCTATTGCCTTTATACTCTTTTAAGGATTCACTTGATCTATCCTGTCTATACCTGACATATGCTTCCTCCTTTTCCTTAACCAAACCCTGAATTTCTCTCTTCATCCAGCATTCCCTACACCTACCAGCCTTTCCTTTTACACTGACAGGAATATACTGATTCTGTACTCTTGCTATCTAATTTCTGAAGGCTTCTCATTTCTCAGCTGTCCTTTTACCTGCTAACATCTGCCCATAATCGGCTTTTGAAAGTTCTTGCCTAATACTTTGAAAATTAGCCTTCCTCCAACTTAGAACTTCAACTTTTAGATCCAGTCTGTCATTTTCCATCACTGTTTTAAAACTAATGGAATTATGGTCACTGGCCCCAAAGTGCTACCCCAATGACACCTCAGTCACCTACCCTGCCTTATTCCCCAAGAGTAGGTCAAGTTTTGCATGTTCTGTTTGTAGGTATGTGTACATACTGAATTAGAAAATTTTCTTGTACACACTTAACAAATTCCTCTCCATCTAAATCCTTAATGCTGTGGCAGTCCCAATCTATGTTTGGAAAGTTAAAATCCCCTAACTGAAATCTTCTTTAAAACTTGTTTCTCAATTTCCCTCTGACTATTAGGGGGTCTATAATGCAATCCCAATAAGATGATCATCCCTTTCTGATTTCTCAGTTTCACCCGAATATCTTCCCTGGATATATTCCTCCCTAAGTACTGCAGTAATGCTATCCCTAATCCAAAACGTCATTCCATCTCTCTCTCTCTCTCTCTTCCCCCCCCCCCCCCCCTGCCTCCGTGAGACCTTCTACCCTTTCTTGTAGCATTTGTATCCTGGAACATTAAGCTGCCAGTCCTATCCATCCCTGAGCCATGTGTCTGTAATTGCTACGATATCCCAGACCCATGTTCCTAACCATGCCCTGAGTTCATCTGCCTTCCCTGTTAGGCCTCTTGCATTGAAGTTGATGCAGTTTAGTTTATCAGTCCTATCTTGTTCGCTGCTTTGTCCCTCCCTGCCCTGACTGTTTGACTTCTGTTCTCAACTGTACCTGTCTCAGACTGATCTCTTTCCTGACTATCTCCCTGGGTCTCTTTTCCCCCCAACCCCCACTTTAGTTTAAATCTGCTTTGGCCTTTTTTTTAAAAGAGATCACATCTTTAATACCTGTGATCGTTTAGTCCTTTTAGCACTATCCTCAAACCTAGAAGAGTCTTGAAAAATTGTGCTGCGTTTTCCACAAATTTCCATGCATATTTCATCAACAAATTAGGATTCATTCATTTGGAGTGAGTGACTTTTCTACTTTGAGTGCACTTCTTTACATCCTTTTATCCTATCCAGTATCATTCCTGCTTCATCCTTTACTGCTATATTAACTGCATCTCTTGTTAATGTGGATGCAATGTACTTTAATGCTTGGATGGATTATCACTGTTGTTGATATCATTCTAAAGTTAAGGTCTTGACAGAATTTTTTTTTGTTCACTGACCATGAACCCCCTCTCTAGTATAACTCCTGTAAGTGTGGTGTAATCAGGCCTCATTTTGTGCAGAAGACTTTAAATAGTAAAGAGATTATTGTAGAAGTGGAATATATTCAAACGGATTTCGCTCTTTCACTCCATTGTCCCTGTTTTTTGTTTTTGTTTGCACTCTAATATACTCTAAATTGAATTGAGCACTTTTATCTGAAATCCTCACATCCTTTTTGACAGAAGTATTAACTAATTTATTTCACAATGGATTTCTGGTGCACAAATAGGTTGTTTAGCCCAACAAGTCCATGCTGGGGTTCATGTTCACTTGCATCTAAATCTTTTTGTATCTAAATGCCCCATTGTAAATACTTATTCCCTTCTCTGCATAGGCTTATCTTATTTTTTTCTTAAATTTATCCATTATATTTGCTTCAAATAATCCCTGTGATTTATAATTTTCATGTGTTTGCTATTCTTTGGGTGAAAGATTTCTTTTGAGTTCCCTTTTTAAATTTCTCAGTGACTACTTTTATTGTCTTCTTGTTCTGCTGTTCTCAACAAATGGAGACATTCTGTCTGTGCACTTTATAAAAACCTTGCACAATTTTAAAGATCTCTAGTAGATTATCCCTTAGCCTTTTTTGTTTTCATGAGACACCTGGGCTTTCTGATCATGTGTACCTATGTATTTCTGGTATCATCGGAAATATCTGATATATCCCCAATAGTGTCTGGCAAGAGAACTGGAGTGTTTAACTTGAAACAAGAAAACATTATCAGAATAATGGAGAGAGTAATTTCAAATGAAAGTGTTGGATCTTGTACGCTGATCTTGCACTATATAATGTCAGAATTATGGTCTTTTAAATTCTCTAAACACAAGTGAAAACTAATCTGATTAGCCCTCTGTGAAAAATATTTCTTTCCAGGGGTTTTGCAGTGAACACAACTCTAAATTCCTCAATTTTTCTTTTCCCTGTTATCATGCTTTTTGTATAGACAAATAATGTAATTGATGCAGTGGTAGTTTTATCGTTGTCTTATGCAGTACTCAAATGTTTTAGCCACGTATGAATGTCTGTTTATGATCCAGAGTAGAATACAGATGTGGTGTCATCTATTAATTAGTGAAAGAGAAATGAAAAGACATCTAGCATCATACTTGAATAAACAAGACTTCAAAATTGAATGGGATGATAATTGGTTTTCATGCAGTGAATTTGACAGAGATATTCAGATAAGTAATGTACATTTTTGCTGCTTTAATTTGGCAGTTTGCTAGTTAACACAGCCTGTTGACATAAAGGATTAATTGTTTCATTGATAGCTCTGAAATTAAATGCACCAAAAATCCATTAAACACAAATCATTTTCGTGTTTAAAAATTAAGTACTGCTTTTTACTAACCCTCTGAAATCTCCAATGGCATTTCGTCAGATTTAGCCACTTTTGATGTTAAACGCTCTTGTATTTATGTAATCAAAGCTTTCACAACAAAGCAAAGAACAAAGGGAAAGACTGTAGAAAGCAGTGGCTTTTGCAGGCTAAAGGGAAAGGAAATAGGACAAAGAAAGAAACAAAACATGTATCTAGAGGAGATATGATTGTCAGGATAAGGGCTGGGCTATTTAAAATTAAGATGAGAAATATTTTGAGTTGATGACAAATGTTTGGAATTCTGTATAACAGAGTGCTGTAGAAGCTTACTGATTGAGCATATTTAAGGTAGAAATCAACAGATGTTTGGAGAGTAATGACATCAAGAGATGTGGTGATAGTGTGGAAAAGTGATGTTGAGGTGAATGAACAGCCATTGTGTAATTAAATGGCAATGCAGGTGCGATTTGGCTGAATAGCCCACGGCTGTTCTTATGTTCCCATAAATATGGTAAAGGAGATGTCAGATACAAGGTAAAATTTAAAAAAAATTGACAGGCTAAGAATATATTGGATTTCAGCAGACAGAGAATTTCAGGAAGAATTAAATACAAGGTGAAAAGAAAATATTACGGTTTAAATTCATGTGATTGTGTCTATTATATATTATTTTTGGCTTGTGTTGCCAATAATAGCAAATTGAGACCAAGCTTCCTAAAGTAGAGTGATACGCTTGTAAGGAACCAGTTTATTCTTGGGAGTATGATTTGGGTGCTCACTATGCTTGATTTCACTCCAAAAGATGGCAAGTATTTGTGAACCAACGGATTTGTTTTTCTCTCGTTGCTCCCTGAAATTGTTGTGCAGTTACATTTACTGTGGTTTGTGTGGTCAAACTTGATGGTTTTATGATTAGGTATCCACCATTGTTTTGATGTTCATTATAACCAGATGTGGTGGGGTCTGCTATTATAAAATAACTTGCTTGAACTTCAAAAGGATTAAGTATTGTATGAACGCAAGAATTGCTGAGGGATTTTCATTTTCAGTTCTTGATTCTGTTACAGGTGTAGCTGAGTAGAGCTTCTTAGTGTATGTCAGACTGAGAGTTTACCAGCACTGACTGAGGGCACAGCTGTCAAGTTTGAACAATTTAATGTAGTGCCTGTTACAGTTTGTGCCCAACATTAGCTGTCTTATGCCCTTAATTCAATGAGTAACTTAAAAACAAAGTCTATTTGCACAGACTTCTGACCGATGAAAAGCAATTTTTGGTTTGTTTTGATTGATCAAGATGTAGTAGGCAGCCACCATGTTCAGTTAAAAGTTTTGTTTATATTAAATCAGGACACTAGATCTTTAAGTCTGTTGAGAAGATTTTAGAGAAACTGGTTAGTTAATGTGTGAATAGGTAATTTAGAATGCCTGCCTGCTAGCATTAGGTCAGCGGCCTAAATTAATTTGATACAATAAATATGGTCAATGAAGGAAGAAAGGTGACCTTCTCATGTTAATTAACTAGCAGTCATTGCCAAGAAGTTTCCATTTATATTGTCCAAAACCCAAAAAAGTTGTCAACTTTAGGGGTTTTGAAAGTTTGCTGATTTGGGTACGAAAGCTTGCAATACTTTTATTGGTTGCAGTTTTGTTTGCCTTTTCAAATTATCCAGAACTTTCTTTTTCATTTCAGCCATTTTTCCAACTGGTGAAGTTACGAAAACTTGGACTAAGTGACAACGAAATCCAGCGACTTCCTCCAGAAATAGCAAACTTCATGCTGTTAGTCGAATTGGATCTGTCTCGAAATGGTAATTTATAAGAATGAGGTTTTTACTTTTAATGATACTGCACTGTTGACAACATTCCCTGAACAGTTAGAATGAGTTAGTCCTTCAGTCTTTACCATCTTCCCAGCTTTCTTGTCTTCATTTCCCTGGTCTAGGTTTTGCTTTTTTTAATCTGTAACTTTTAATTTTTAAGCAGTGCTGGTCATTTATTATAAAGTGACAACACTGTGTTTAACTTCTTGTTATTTTACCTTTCTTTGTCAATGCTAAACAATAAAGTATGTATGTGACCCAGTCTTGGGTGGTGCGGTGGTTAGCACTGCTGCCCCACAGCACCAGGGGCTCTGGTTCAATTCCAACTTCGGGTGAATGTCTGGCATTTGCACATTCTCCCTGTGTTTGCGTGGGTTTCCTTTGGGTGATCCAGCAGTCCTCCCACAATCGAAAGATGTGTGGTTAGGTGAATTGGCCACACTAAATTGCCCATAGTTTTCAGGGATGTGTACGTTAGGCGCATTAGCCAGGGGTAAATGTAAAGTAATGGGGTGCTTGTTTGGATTGGTGAGAACTTGTTGGGCTGAAGTGCCTGTTTCCACACTGTAGGGATTCTTCTTCTAATTCAGATGTCAGATGAAAGTGACTGCTTTTGACCTCAAGGCCATATTTGAATAATTGTATCAAAGAGCCCTGAAACTGAAATCTGAGAGCAGGGGTAAACTCTCTGCAGGTTGTAATTGTGTGTGGCACAAGAGATGATGCTAGTGGTTGTTTGAGGTGAAGGTGAATTATTTCAGAGATGCCCCTGCCCAGCGCCACTAATTTTTTTTTCCTTCAGGATAGAGTCCAAGGCTTGACCTACGAGTACGTGCAGGAGTAGAGAGAGACATGGGGTAATATGTGCGAAAATCATTGACGGTGACAGAGCAGGTTGAGAAATTGGTTAATAAAGCATTCACAATACTGGACCTTATAAATAAGGACATAGGGCACAAAAACAAGGCAATTATGATGAACATCTCAAACCATTGCCTAGGCCCTAGGCTTAATTATGCCATTGAATAGCTGCATGGCATTCTGAAGAGGGAGAGCAGACAGTTAGATTGTGGCTCACATTGAAACCAATGGCAAAGGTAGAAAGAATTGAGAAATAACAAGAATTGAGGGTGCAAAATAGCACATTAAAATGCAATACCTGAAAGTTTGTAATCTCTGGATTATCCTGGTGCCATGTTAGCATAGGTGGAAAACAAGTAAGTGTGTGGCTGAAGAGTTGGAGCAGGAGGGAGAGTTGTTTATTCTTACTGAGAAGGTAGAACCTGTACAAGTCCAAATTGTTGCACCTGAACGAAAGTGAGACCAGGATCTTCGAGAAAGATTTGCTTGTGTAATTAGTGAGGGTTTAAACTAAGTTGGTAGGGGGATTGGATAGGCAATGGAGATGCAGTAGGGGGTGAGTATATAGGAAAGTTTAGAAGAACCAAGTCTGTCTGGAAGACAGTGCACATATAATTAAGCTAAGGCACAAGGGAGAATGGCATGTTTGGATAGTATGTATTTTAATGCAAGGAGCTGAAAATGTGTTGCTGGAAAAGCGCAGCAGGTCAGGCAGCATGCAAGGAACAGGAGAATCGATGTTTCGGGCATAAGCCCTTCTTCAGGAAGTCTTGCAAGAAAGGCAGATGCATTGAGAGTATTGATTAATGCATGGTGATATGATGTCATTGCTATCACATATGTTGAGGGAGGGACTGGGCTTGCAGCATAGTATTTTGGAGCTGTGTGTGTATGTGCACATGGTAGACCCACTGCATTAAAGAGTATTAATGTGGAAAGAATAGATCAATAAATATGGGAAAATTTTAATCTTGTAGTTTTGGTCAATCAAGTTGGAAGGCTGGCTACAACATTATTAATAGCATCAATTAGGGAGAGTTTCATGGAGCCAATTAATGAACCGACTATTGTGGATCTTGATAAATGATTTCTGAGTAAACAATCCTCTGGAATTAGTGACCATAATATGGTAGAATTTAATATTCAGTTTGAGGGTCAGAAACAACTGTTTAAATACAGGGAATGACAATGAAATGAGGATAAAGCTAGCTAAAGTGGACTCAAATTAGCAGGAATGACAGGAAGCAAGCAGTAACAAACATTTTAAGGAGGTATTTCGTGATTCTTCGTAACAAAATATATCTTATTAAAGAGGAAAGGGATGGTCGAAACATCTTCCACTATAAAGACTAATGCAAAATATCTGTTTAACTCTTCTGCCATTTCCTCATTCCCCAAAACTATCTCTCCAGGTTCATTTTCTGTGGGGCCTCTATTCACTTTGATCTCTCTCTTCCTTTTAAAGAAGCTTATTATCGGTTTTTATATTCCTCACTATTCTCCCTTGACTGAATTTGGGGCTATCACTGATTTTTTTTTGCCTCCTTATATGCTTTTTTTTAATTTCAACTTTATATTCTCCTTAAAATCCATGGTTAGGCATGATTGGTTCATCATTTTCTCAGAATCTTAAAATCTTAGGTATTTTAGGTTGGCAACCTGTAACCCATAGGATTCCACATGCATCACTGCTGGGACTGCAACTGTTTACAATATAAATGACTTGGAGGAAGGAAGCAAATGCACTGCAGCCAAATTTGCAGACCGCACAAAAGTTGGTGGAAAGGCAGGTTGGATGAGGAATGCAACAGTGTACAGAGAGATATTGATCAATTATGTAAGTGGGCAAAAAATCCCCAAAAGGAGTATAATGTGGGAAAATGTGAAGTTGTTCATTTTGGAAATGAGAACAAAGGAGCAGAGTATAATTTAATGGAGAAAAGCTGCAGCACAAAGGGATTTGTGCATGAAACACAGAAAGCTCGCACACAGGTCATCAGGAAGACTAATGGAATGAAGGAGTTTGAAGAATAAGAGCAAAGAAGCCTTACTACAAGGTGCTGGTGAGACCATTTCTGCAGTACTGTGAACAGCTTTGGTCCCCTTGTATCATTTCATTGCAGGCAGTTCAGAGAAGGTACAACTGGCTGATCTCTGGATGGAGGAATTGTGTTTTGAATAAATATTAAACAGGTTAGGATTCTGTTCAATGGACTGTTCATATACATTGTGTAGTGTTCAGCAGACCGCCTCCAACAAAGGATTGACTAACTGTTTCTGTGTGGTGTTCTCCTAGCACAATCAACCTAAATGTTGCTATTGTCTAGAAACTCCGTTTAGGTGATTGTCAGTCCATTTGCCCACAAATGTTGTCTGTTACTGGGTGAAATCCTGGAAATCTTGACCTAACAGCATTTTGAATATTTTTACAATCTGTACTGGTGATCCAAGAAAGTGAACTATCATCTTTTAGGAGCAATCAGGAACAGGCAACAAATGCTAGCCTTGCCATTGGTGCCTATATCCCAACACTTTAAATTAAAAATAAAACTCAATTTCATTGCAGTTTTATTTTAGGATTACGATGTATATATTGCAGACTATTAGAGCTCATAAGTGTTGATTTTGTATTTTTAATATTGGAAGAACTGTTATTCTTTCTATATTATTGGCTCAATGCATGTATTCTTCTAGTAATGAACCTGAACTTTGGCATTTTGGGGCACGACAAGTTGTTATGCTAATAATAATAATAATAAATTTAATGTGACATAGCTTGGCCTGCGTATTATTATTTGTGAACTTTGGAATAATGTGGTGGCTTCACTTGCCCTACTTCAGCCAACTCAGCATTGCTTCTTTGTTTTACTGGAAGCTTTGATTGGGAAATTGAGAAAGTTCCACTGTGTTGTGTGTCAGAAATATCCTTCCATGCCACTGAAATCATGTTTTTCTCAGTCTTTGTTGGTGTAGTTGAAATCTCCTAATACCATTGCTCTATTTTTATAGATCCTTGAAGTTTGGAGATGGATTTGCATGTCTCAGTATGCACTGGTACTCAGTTTTTCCAGCTGTTGCTCTGCTTCTATACTCAAGCCAGAGACTCCATCCATAAATTATCTTGTAAAATCCTTTATATTTAGAAGTGTAACACTATCATGAATGCTAACATGTCACTGTATCTCTTTTCTCTTTTACCATTCTTCAGTGCTTGCTATCAAGGATGTTAATGACTAAGTTTACTTTGGTCATATGTAATGTCCCTGTTAATGCAACTACATTACAATTCCATTTAGCAATTGTGCAAATGAGTTATCAACCTTATTCACTAGACTGTGAATATTGAAGTACAGTTTGTTGCTTTATTTGTCACTTTTTTGCTATTTCCATACTTTGATTTTTGCAATTCTTAGAATATTTCTAATTTTTCCACTGTATCATAGAATCATACAATCCCTACAATGTGAAAATAGGCCATTCGGTCCAGCAGGTCCACACTGACCCTCTGAAGAATACGCCCAGACCCATTCCCTAATCCCTATTACTATTACACTTCCCCTGACTAATGCATGTAAGCTACACATTCTTCATAACTATGGGCAATTTAGCATGGCCAATTCACCTAATCTGCATATCTTTCCTCTGGGAATATCTGTCCTCTGATCTCATGTCTATTATACTGTGTTTCCCTTCCTGAACAGTACTAGTCAACTACTTTGTGAGAACGTTGGTCCCAGTTTTGTTTAGGTGCAGCCGAACCATCTTGTATAGGCACCCTTGTCCACAGGACCAGTATCAGTGTTTTAAGAAACCATCCCCCCTCCTGTATCACTTCTCGAATCTTGCATTTATATGCACTTTTTCATGTTTCCGTATTCACCACATTTGGTATTGGGAATAATTAGAGTCATAGAGATGTACAGCATGGAGACAGACGCTTCGGTCCAACCCGTCCATGCTGACCAGATATCCCAACCCAATCTAGTCCCACCTGCCAGCACCCGGCCCATATCCCTCCAAACCCTTCCTATTCATATACCCATCCAAATGCCTTTTAAATGTTGCAATGGTAGCAGCCTCCACCACTTCCTCTGACAGCTCATTCCATACATGTACCACCCTCTGAGTGAAAAAATTGCCCCTTAGATCTCCTTTATATCTTTCCCCTCTCGCCCTAAGCCTATGGCCTCTAGTTCTGGACTCCCCGACCCCAGGGAAAATACTTTGTCTATTTATCCTATCTATGCCCCTCATGATTTTGTAAATCTCTATAAGGTCACCCATCAGCCTCCAACGCTCCAGGGAAAACAGCCCCAGCCTGTTCAGCCTCTCCCTATAGCTCAAATCCTGCAACCCTGGCAACATCCTTTTAAATCTTTTCTGAACCCTTTCAAGTTTCACAACATCTTTCCAATAGGAAGGAGACCAGAATTGCACGCAATATTTCAATAGTAGCCTAACCAATGTCCTGTACAGCTGCAACATGACCTCCCAACTCCTGTACGCAATATGCTGACCAATAAAAGAAAGCAAACCAAATGCCTCCTTCATTATCCTATCTACTTGCAACTCCACTTTCAAGGAGCTATGAACCTGCACTCCAAAGTCTCTTTGTTCAGCAGCACTCCCTCGGACCTTACCATTAAATGTATAAGTCCTGCTAAGATTTGCTTTCCCAGAATGTAGCACCTCACATTTATCTGAATTAAACTCCAAGTGCCACTTCTCAGCCCCTTGGCCCATCTGGTCAAGATCCTGTTGTAATCTGAGGTAACCCTCTTCGATGTCCACTACACCTCCAATTTTGGTGTCATCTGCAACCTTACTAACTGTACCTCTTATGCTCGCGTCCAAATCATTTATGTAAATGACAAAAAGTAGAGGACTCAGCACCGATCCTTGTGGCACTCCACTGGTCACAGGCCTCCAGTCTGAAAAACAACCTTCCACCACCACCGTCTGTCTTCTACCTTTTTGAGCCAGTTCTGTATCCAAATGGCTAGTTCTCCCTTTATTCCTTGAGACCTAATCTTGCTAACCAGTCTTCCGTGGGGAACCTGGTCAAATGCCTTACTAAGTCCATATAGATCACGTCTACTGCTGTGCCCTCATCAATCCTCTTTGTTACTTCCTCAAAAAACTCAATCAAGTTTGTGAGGCATGATTCTTTTTATGTTTTCCGAGTACTTAAATATTGGCTTGAAAGCCTTCAATTTTACTTCGCATGATATTGGTTTCAACATATAATCATAGAGTTCTATGCCACAGACACAGACCTTTTGGCACAAACTGGTCCATGCTGTCCAATGTATCCACCCTTGCTAACAATATTTCCATGCATCTGGCCCATATGCTTTGGAACCTTTCGTATCTATGTATTTGTTCAAATGCTTTTTAAATGTTGTTAGTCTACCTGCCTCTACCACTTCCACTGGGAGCTCATTCTATATGCGTTCCACCCTCTGCTTTTAAAAAAAAAAGTTGCCCCGCAGGTTCCCTTTTATTCTTTCCCCCTCTAACCTTAAACTGATGCCCTGTAGTCCGCGATTCCCAATTCTGGGGAAAAGACTGAGTGCATTCAACCCTATCCATGCCCCTCATGATCTTGTATACTTCTACAAGATGATCCCCCCCACCCCCAACCAAGTCTCCTAAGCTCAAATGAAAAAAGGCTACTTGTCTAACCTCTCCCTATAACTCAGAGACCAGTGGGTCCTGGCAACACCCTTGTAAAGGTCTTCTGCACCCTTTCCAATTTAATAATATCCTTCCTATAGCGAGGTGACCAAAACTAAACACAATACTTCAAGTGTGGCCTCACCAATGTTCTGTACAACTGCAAGATAACTTCCCAACTTCAATACTCCGTGCCCTGACTGATGGAGCCCAGTGTGCCAAAAGCCGCCTTATACCATAAATTCTGGCTGTTCCATTTACCTTCTCAGAAAATCAAATATATATCCTTATCCTAATACCAGAGAGGCAGTGTTTCATTTGTAAATCAAATTTGCATTTACAGAAAAGCCTGAGCATGTCCCTGACTTTTCAATCCCTGATAACTGCTGTAATTATACTTTTCTCTTTCTGTCTATGCAGTCAGATTTCCCATGGTGTTGAGTGTTTGATTTCACATGCACATATATAAGTTTGTGGGGTGAAATTATACTTGCAGAATTGCAATTTTTGGGCAAAATAAAATGTATGAATCCATGTAAGAGTTTGTAAATCTGTTTTTTAAATTAGATTTAGTCTGAATATTGTAGCGCAGACAGTTTTGCACAGGGCAGCTCACACCTTCAGTGCGTTATCTGGGCTGCCATAACATCATTTATCAAGTTCACTTGAGAATGTAACTTTAAAAAAAATTCTGCGATTTACAAATGAAAGAACTGAAACCAACATGTTCATTCTGAAACATGCAAGACTTAATAACAATCCAGGCGTTTTCAATATATGATTTCATTTACATCATACTGTAAACTTTTGCTATAAATTCTGTGTCTTATAGTCCACAACCACATGATGAAGGAGCAACACTCTGAAAGCTAGTACTTCCAGATAAACTTGTTGGACTATAACCTGGTGTTGCGTGATTTTTAACTTCGTACACCTGAGTCCAACACTGCATCTCCAAATCTTAATTTTTCTTGTTATTACTGAAGAGCCATCAATGTCCCTGGTATTTAAACTGAAAACTGATGTCTGCACTGCCTGCGCCTTTCTCCTACTTTCTGTTGGACCCCTGACATAGAGTCAGAGAGTCATAGAGATGTGCAACATGGAAACAGACCCTTCGGTCCAACCCGCATGCCGACCAGATATCCCAACCCAATCTAGTCCCACCTGCCAGCACACGGCCCATATCCCTCCAAACCCTTCCTAGTCACATACCCATCCAAATGCCTCTTAAATGTTGCAATTGCACTAGTCTCCACCACTTCCTCTGGCAGCTCATTCCATACATGTACCAACCTCTGTGTGAAAAAGTTGCCCTGTAGGTTTCTTTTGTATCTTTCCCCTCTAACCCGAAACCTATGCCCTCTAGTTCTGTACTCCCTGACCCCAGGGAAAAGACTTTGCCTATTTACCCTATCCATACCCCTCATAATTTTGTAAACCTCTATATGGTCACCCCTCAGCCCCTCAACTTCCTGCATCTTTTAGTAACTGTGAGGTGACCACTTCTGGAATGTAAGTGGCTGGAAATTCTCAGACTTAGAGATTCACAAGTCCCTCTCGAACTCAAGCTAGAACTCTAGCAAGGAAATTAGAATCCTGACAGTGTGGAAGCAGGCCCTTCGGCCCAACAAGTCCACACTAACCCTCCAAAGAGTAACACACACAGACCCATTCCCTATTATCCTATATTTACCCCTAACTAATGCACCTAACCTACACATCCTTGAACACTATCGGCAATATAACATGGCCAGTTCACCTAACCTGCACGTCTTTGGATTGTGGGAGGAAACCCAAGCAGACATGGGGAAAATATGCAAACTACACACAAAGTCAGTGAAGGGTGGAATCGAATCCAGGTACCTGTCGCTGTGAGGCAACAGTGCTAACCACTGAACCACTGTGCTGCCTCTAGCAACTAGCAGTATTTCTTCCATCCATAGTTTTAAAGGATTTGTGAAGTTAAAGAATTCTGGAAGAGAACAGGATGTGTGTACAATGGGTCCTCACTTACCTGTCATTGCACCCAATCCATTGATCCTTAAATTACAAGAATTTGACCATTAAAATACTTGATACTGAACTCTTTAAAATAAACCTGTAAGAAATAGATATGTTCGAATTTTGAGACAGAGACCGATTAAAATTTTATGGAATTCACCTTTTGAAAGACTAAAATACTAAAAATAGCTAAATTTGATTGAGTAAACTGGGAAGTATATCTAAAGCTCAATGGGACTGATCAACAAGTGAGCTTCAGTGAAATACATGGGATTTAATCAATTAATAAAACAGCAGCAATTTGTTTGTTAATTTTCTGCATTCATCTCATCCTTTGTAATTTAATGCTCTCGCTGGAACTCTGCCATTGGCTGTCCCACTTTTAAGTGTTGTTCGCTCGCACTACTTCTCCTCAGACTCACTCTTTCTGCTCTCATTAACTGAGTTATCTGTTCTCCTACTCTTGTTTGTTCATCTCTTTCACTCCCTCCCCATGGACTTCATCTCATTCGTGATGAAGAATATCTGCATTGAGACTATTACAATATTAGCAGATGTGTGAGAGAATTTGATGCTATAACACAGATGAGTACAAAGAGAAGCCCCCTCCACTTTGATTCACTCAACAATATGCCTCAATGTTAATTCCCAAAGGAAAAATGATCATACTTTCTATGTTATTCAGTTTTAAGTGTGTTTGAGAGAATTCAACAATTATTGACAGAGCAATTTAAAAACTGAAAAGGGATAATCAAAAAGCATTTCGCATAAGACCTTCTGTTACTGAGAGGAGGCTTTCATCCTCTCAAATAATTCTTAACAGAGGTCTTAAGAGTTGTAAGGCTAGTGTCTCACTCACTGCATTAGCCATAGGTTCAAATAATATTTAAGTATGAACTAATGCCTGCTGAATATATTCAAGGAATAGTGATAGTGAAACGATCGTGGGTCTTTCACTTGTGTCTATCAGCATAAATTTTGAGCAAGGTGATATTTGAAGTGACGGAGATTCAAATCCTTGAAGTTGTGATACTTAAATTGCTGTATGCATCATAGTTTTTAGAAATAGATTGTAGCAAATTGATGAGCTTGAGATCATTGTCTTTATAAAGCTGAAAGAACTGCAGATGCTGTAAATCAGAACCAAAAATAGAAATTGCTGGAAAAGCTCAGCAGGTCTGGCAGCATCAGTCGAGAGAAATCAGAGTTAATGGTTCAGGTAAAGTGACATTCCTCAGAACAGACCCTTCCTCCTTGTCTTTTATGTCTTGGCCATTTTGTTAGTACTGTTCAACTCTAAATTAACTCTTCGCTATAACTTGCTGTGGGTTTGGAGTCACATGTAAGCCAGACCAGGTGAGGGTGTCAGATTACCTTCCCTGAAGGGCATTAGTGAATCTAATAGGCTTTTACAACAATCGGCAATGGTGACATGGTTGCCATTGGCTGGCTGTTAATTCCAGCTTTTCAAGAGAGACTTTGGTTATCTGTCACAGCAAGATTTGAACACATGAGCCCAGGGAGGGTAGGTCATGCTTCACAAACCTTAGAGTTTTTTGAGAAGGTGACCAAACAGGTTGATGAGCATAAAGCAGTTGATGTGGTGCATATAGATTTCAGTAAAGCGTTTGATAAGCTTCCACATGGTAGGCTATTGCACAAAATATGGAGGCTTGGGATTGGTGATTTGGCAGTTTGGATCAGAAAATGGCTTGCTGAAAGAAGACAAAGGGTGGTGGTTGATGGGAAATGTTCATCCTGGAGTTCAGTTACTAGTGGTGTACTGCGAGGATCTGTTTTGGGGCCAATGCTGATTGTCATTTTTATAAATGATCTGGATGAGGGCGTAGAAGGATGGGTTAGTAAATTGCGGATGACACTGAAATGGGTGGGGTTGTAGATAGTGTCGAAGGATATTGCAGGTTACATAGGGACATAGATAAGATGCAGAAGTGGCAAATGGAGTTTAATGCGGAAAAGTGTGAGGCGATTCACTTTGGAAGAAGTAACAGGAATGCAGAGTACTGGGCTAATGGTAATATTTTCCGCAGCGTGGATGAGCAGAGAGACCTCCGTGTCCGGGTGCATAAATCCCTGAAAGTTGCCAACCAGGTTGAAAGGGTTGTTAAGAAGGCATATGGCGTGATGGCGTTTCTTGGTAGGATTGAGTTTTGGAGCCACAAGGTCAAGCTTTAGCTATACAAGACACTGGAGTATTGCGTGCAATTCTGGTCACCTCATTATAGGAAGGATGTGGAAGCTTTGAAAAGGGTTCCGAAGAGATTTACTGGGATATTGCCTGGTATGGAAAGAAGGTCTTCGGAGGAGAGGTTGAGGGAACTGAGGCTGTTTTTGTTGGAAAGAAGGAGGTTGAGAGGTGACTTAATCGAAAAGTAAAAGATAATCCGAGAGTTAGATTGGGTGAACAGTGAGAGCCCTTTTCCTCACATGGTGAAGGCTAACTTGAGGGGGACATAGCTTTAAAATGAGGGATGACAGATATCAGGGGTAGTTTCTTCACTCAGAGTGTAGTAGGGGTGTGGAACGGCCTGCCTGCAACAGTAGTAGACTCACTGATGTTAAGGTCATTTAAATGGGCATTGGACATACATATGGATAATAATGTAACGGTGTAGGTTAGATGGGCATCAGATTGTTTTCACAGGTCGGTGCAACAACTATGTTCTATGTTAAGTTCTGTTGAATTAACAACATGACTCAATGTGAAAGCAAAGACTCTACAAAATGGTTTTCCCTATAGATCTGTTAGGAGAAACGTCGCTGCTAAAGTTCTCAAATTGTCTATCCTGTCTGCTGTTCCCTTTTTGTTTTTCCTCTGCAGTAAAGGATTATGATTCTTCTGCCAGCATCCTTTTGAATAGAACATGAATGATGTAGTTTGAACAGTAATTAGAGTTAGGATTTTGTCCTGTTTTGTGTGACTAATGCTTTGTGTAACAGAAAAGCTCTTATTCTTAGAAGCATTTACGTTTGGGGTAATTATCCTCTAACAAAAAGATGGCATACAGTTCAAAACAAAAACTGGAGATTTTTGAAGACCAAACGTGCATTGAAACTTCTTTACTTGCTGGCATGTGGAGTAAATTCTGATGATGTACAGCAGTAGCCAGTAAGGTTTTGTAATATGAGGAATCAATGGAACAGACGTCACTGCTTCAGAAGGCTCCCTATTTTCCGGGTAAAAAGAACATTTGCAGTGTTTTTCTATGTCTTTTGCTTTATCACTCCAACAAATACATTTGAATTTTCACGATAATGTCATCCAAGTTGGGTCCAGCAGAAAGTCAGTGTTCTGCTGTACATGTACCTTGAGGTATCTTTAAGATTAGTATTAGCATAAATAGAACTCTTAGCTGAAAGTCTTCAGAATGTCAAAATATGACTTCATTTTTCATAACTTTGTTATAGTTTCAAAAAGATTAGACAAAACTATGAAAATGTTAAAAGATTTGAAAATTCATATTCCTCAAAGTGTAACATTAATTGTCATTTGAGATTCCATTGGTTAATGCGCTGCTTTAACTATCATTTTAAAATCTGCACTGCTTTAACAAGGTAATTTTCATTTTAGTTATGTAAAATTGAAACCTTTGGTATATGGAAAGTCTTAGATTGCAATAGTATGCAGAGTTTAGCTGGATCAGATTCTGCCTGTCTTTCTTGTGTTTATGTTTCTTATTAATAGTTGAAATGGCTCATTGTATATTTGCCAACCCATCCCCCATCTCATATAATTACGATTATAATGCTTTGACTGAGTTAGAATATTGTTTACTATTGCTGTGAATCAGCTGAATATGATGTACGCATAATCGTAGATTGACAAACATTATGTACTCATATCAGTAGATTGATTATAAATTATTATAGCAGATGTTTTGGACTGAAAGCTAACCTCCTACATTCCAGAATCTAGAGCTATATGGCATTGAGCAATATGCCTCATCAGATGTGTCTATAGGTTCAGGGCAGATTCATTTATAGTTGATTTCCTTGCTCCTTGAAGGGGAGAAAAAGACAAAGAGGAGTTCTTATTCTTTCAAATATGCCAGTGTACAGAGTCATAGAGATGGACAGCACGGAAACAGACCATTCGGTCCAACTCGTCCATGCCGACCAGATATCCCAACCCAATCTAGTCCCATCTGCCAGCACCCAGCCCATATCCCTCCAAACCCTTCCTATTCATATACCCATCCAAATGCCTCTTAAATGTTGCAGTTGTACCAGCCTCCACCACTTCCTCTGGCAGCTCATTCCATACACGTACTACCCTCTGCGTGAAAAAGTTGCCCCTTAGGTCTCTTTTTATATCTTTCCCCTCTCACCCTAAACCTATGCTCTCTAGTTCTGCACTCCCCAACCCCAGGGAAAAGACGTTGTCTATTTATCCTATCCATGACCCTCATGATTATTTACTATGTTTTGCAACAGACAGTGTGTTGCTGATAGTCATCTGTAATTTGTCAAGCTCCTGAGAAGGCTTCACGAAGAAGTTTACTGTCTGTTGGGTGCAAAAGATCAGTTATACTGCATGTTTGGTATTAATACAGGAGTTTAATATGATACAGTATTGTGTATCTTGAGTCCATTTTGACATCATGTAATAAGATTGCTGAGACTTGGACCTTGATTTGTTTGGATGGATGACAAGTTATGCAGAATTTTGTTGCCATGTATATGACTAATTTAATCCTTTCTAATTGCAGATATTATGGAAATTCCAGAAAGTATCTCATTTTGCAAATCATTGCAAGTAGCAGATTTTAGTGGCAATCCATTGACCAGGTAAAAAGAACTAGAATGCGGGAGCCTTATGTTTGCATATTGTTTTATTCTGAGTGATTTGTAGTTGATATTAAGAACTGCTATCATTGAGTTACAATTTTGGCAGCATAACTGAAATTGTAACTATTAAGACACTTGAGGAATTTTGTTATTTAAAGTCAGTTTGTTGAAAATATTTTGAAATCTTGGTATTTATTTTCTGAATTTGAATTCACAATCAGTCAATATGTAGTTAGGGAAGGGAGTGTGGTACTGTGCACTCTGAAGTATTTGTTCCTCAAATGTTTTAAAATAAATTCTTCTCTAATATAATTTGCTTTTCAGATTCCCCAACGGCAGTAGAAAGAATATTTTGCATGCATGAGGGAATTGTTGATAGATATATCAACTTTGTGAACCGTTTTAAAACTCACGTGGGTAACAAAATGATTTTATTTAAGATCCTCAAACATCCCAGAGTCTGATTTATGGCCTATGCACCTGTGAAGTCAGCCAGTCACACATTTCCCGAAGAGACAGGCAAAACATTGGAAGTTATTAATTCAAGAGGGAGGAACAGTGTAAATATACCTAGAACCAGAGCCTATAAATTATGAGGAGAGACTTAGTGTAGAAAGGAACTTGTTTAGTTGGAGAAAATAAATCTTAGTATTTGGTGCAGGTGTTGAATTTTAAGCAGTATATATAAATGGGATTGTAAAATCTTTTGCACAGAGGCCACTCAATCCATTGTACCTCTGCTTGTTCTTTGAAGAACACGTACTTAGTCCCACAACTCAGCTTTTTGTCTGTGCCCCTGTAAGATCCACATCTTCAAGTACCTGGCAGCCTATGTGAGGAGCCACAGGATACTAAACGATTATTTTGGATCAGTTTACTGTGGAGAAGGACATAGAAGATATAGAATGTGGGGAAATAGATGGCGACATCTTGAAAAATGTTCGTATTACAAAGGCAAAGGTGGTGGATGTCTGAAAGTGGAGAAATCCCTGGCACCTGATCAGATGTATCAGAACTTGTGGGAAGCTAGGGGAGTGATTGCTGTACCCCTTGCTGAGTCATAGTTGAGGGGCCAGAAAGCTGGAGGTTGATTGACGTGCCACTATTTAAGAAAGGTGGTAAGGAAAAGCCAGTAAGCCTGACATTGCTAGGCACGTTGTTGGAGGGAATCCTGAGAGATAGGATTTACATGTATTTGGAAAGGCAAGGACTGATTAGGATAGTCAGCTTAGCTTTGTGCATGGGAAATCATGTCTCTCAAACTTGATTGAGGTTTTATTGAGAAATAACAAAGGATCGATGAAGGTAGAGCGGTAGACATTGGTCTATATGGACTTCAGTTAGGCGTTCGACAAGGTTCCCCATGGGAGACTGGCTAGCAAGGTTAGATTTCATGGAATACAAGAAGAACTGGATACAGAACTGGCTCGAAGGTAGAAGACAGAAGGTGATCGTGGATGGTTGCTTTTCAGACTGGAGGCCTGTGACGAGTGGTGTGCCACAAGGAGTGGTGCTAAGTCCACTGCTTTTCATCGTTTATATAAATGATTTGAATGTGAACATAGGAGGTATAGTTAGTAAGTTTGCAGACGACACCAAAATTGGAGGTGTAGTGGACAGCGAAGAAGGTTACTTGAGAGTATAACGGGATCTTGATCAGATGTGCCATTGGGCTGAGAAGTAGCAGATGGAGTTTAATTTCGATAAATGCAAGGTGCTATATTTTGGAAAAGCGAATCTTACCATTAAGTGCATAAATCCTGATAAGATCCTGGGGAGTAATGCTGAAGAAAGAGACCTTGGAGTGCAGGTTCATAGTTCCTTGAAAGTAGAGTCATAGGTAGGTAGGATAGTGAAGAAGGTGTTTGGTATGCTTTCTTTTATTGGTCAGAGTATTGAGTATAGGAGCTGGGAGGTCATGTTGCAGCTGTACTGGACATTGGTTCAGCAACTTTTAGAATATTGCATGCAGTTCTGGTATCCTTCCTATTGGAAGGATGTTGTTAAACTTGAAAGGGTTCAGAAAAGATTTACAAGGATGTTGCCAGGGTTGGAGGATTTGAGCTATGGGGAGAGGCTGAATAGGCTGGGACTGTTTTCCTGGAGCGTCGGAGACTGAGGGGGTGACAGTACAGAGGTTTTTAAAATCATGAGAGGCATGGGTAGGGTAAATAGATGAAGTCTTTTCTCTGGGGTCGGGGAGTCCAGAACTATAGGGTGAGGGGGAAAGATATAAAAGAGACCTAAGGGGCAATTTTTTCATGTAGAGGGTGGTACGTGTGTGGAATGAGCTGCCAGAAGAAGTGGTGGAGGCTGTTACAATTAGTGCATTTAAAAGGTATCTGGATGGCTAGAAGAATAAGAAGGCTTTAGAGGGATATGGTCCAAGTTCTGGCAGATAGGACTAGATTAGTTTATGATATCTGGTTGGCATGGATGAGTTGGACCAAAGGGCCTGTTTCCGTGCTATACATCTCTGACTCTATGACTATGAGCACCTCCCTAATAAAATGATTTGCAGAATCAGCTTGCATTATCCTCATCTGTAGAGAGAGTGTGACCACATCGAGTGCTAGGGGAAAAAAGTTCTCCTCTCCTTTCAAAGTCTTTTGCCAATTGTTCTGAATCCATGAACTCTGGTTACTGACCCACTTGAGGAAATAGTTTCTCTGTACCTATTCTGTCAAAACTCTGATCATCTTGAAACCTCTTAACTTTCGCTGCTATAAGGAAAAAAAGGATCACACTGATAAACCTCCTCCTTCCCAATATCTTTACATCTTTCCTGAACTGTTGAATGCAAAGTTGTCCACAGTATTTCAGCTGATGTCTAACTGTGTTTTGTGATGTTTTAACATAATTGTTTTCCTTTTGTAACTTATCCCTTTATTTGTAACTCGAAGTAACCCAGTGTCTTCTTGTTACGATGTGGGATAAACCCTCCTGCTAAATTTAAAGCAGCAACACCGAAAAGATTTATTCCCTACAGTAATCTGTGAAAACTTGAAAGGCCATGAGCTACTTAAAGTAAAAATTAACAACTTTATTTCTTAAAGTATAATAGAGAATAATTAACTGACAATTATTTACAACTCCTTCCTCTAACCTCTATCTTTTACATTCCCCTCTACAATACTGGTCCGATAAAAATCCCAATTGAGATTTATCAAACATAACTTCTTATCTCAAAACCAGGCAGCTTTTGGTTCTTCTCTGTATTCCTGTCGTCTTTTCTTCTTGGGGACTCTGCATCACAGGATACTGATACATAAGGTACCTTTAAGCAAGCAATTTTTCCGGCAGTCTTTACATACTGGCGGCTTGGCAGGTCTCCTCCCAACTGTTAAATTTTCCTGGTCTTGTACCCCCAAAGTATCAGCCGTGTCATTGGCTTTTAAGATGGTCAATATATTCAATTCAAACAAGATTGAGGTTGGTATTTTGGGGTATAATTTAAACTGATTAGTTGAATTTGAATTTGTTTTTGTCTTCAGGCAACCAGCTAATCGAGTTATTCAACCAAATGTTGCATTGCATAATTTTTTCAGAACGTTTGGCTCCGTCAGATAGTTCTACTCACAAATAATTTCCTTAATGTCACCTTAATGGTTTGTGTATATGGATACCAAAGTTTCTCCACTCGTCAACATATTTTACAAAAATCTGCTCTTTATAATATATTTTGTCTTTTCATCTTTCCCAAAAGTACATCACTAAACACTTCTCCACTTGTAACTCCATCTGTCATGCTTCTGTCCAGACCACCATCCTGTCTTTTACCTTCCTGAAGCTGAAAGTTAATCTCATTGCGTGCTATTTTGGCAAGTTTTGCAATACCAGCAAACATTTTAATATTGCTGTGTTCTGCTAAATCTACTGTAGAAAAATTAGGCAAAAAAAAATTGGTCTAAACCAGAATCTTTGGTAACTCCATTACAAGCCATCACCAGGTCTGAAAATCGTCAATTGGCTCCAACTTTGCTTCCTCCCTTTGTGCCAATTTCATAAACATATCACACCGTCCCCTTAATTTCATAGTTTTCCATCTTTTTAATAATCTTCCTGTTTGCAAGAAATTCAGTCAAGAACCATAAAAAGTCCATATGTACAATATTTACTGCACTATCTTGATCAACCCTTTTGTCTCATGAAATAATTAAATCAAGTTAATTTGATCGTATTTCCATTTAATAAATTCATACTGGCTGACCTTGATTAATTCATGCTTTTCCAAATGAAAGTTTGCTGTTGATAACAATATTCCATAACCTCCTGACAACTCCTGTTAGGCTAACTGGATTGGTTTCCTATTCATCCTTTGGCCATTTTGTGAGTAATATGAACAAGGTTCCACTCCTCTGGAATATTTTCATTATCAAGCTCAGCTGTTTGTGCTTAATGTATTTGGAAAATGTGTTGAGATTTGTTTTAAATTGCCTGCTAGTCTTTTTAACTTCTCTTTGCCACTCCTTTTAGTTTTAAAATTGAATTGTCACAAAAAGAACCCCAGCCGCTACACTGTCATTTAGGGAAGGAAATCTGCCATATCTATTTATTTTAGTCTGTATGTGACTCCAGACACTTGGCAATGTGGTTGACATTGAATTTCCCTCTGAAATGGACAAACGTATACCATTGCTAACTTGTAGGCAAGTTGGCTATGCTGCAATGTTGCTTTGTCAGCAAAGCCCACCTCCTATAACTTAATTTTTAGAAGGTCTCATACTGTGCCATATTCCATTTGAATTGTTTCTTTTCTCGAAACCAGGTCCAAATGGTACTTCATTAACAAAACCAAAATGTGGCTGATGCTGGATCTATATAACTTAGAAGGCAGCATCTTTAGAAACAAGTGAAACAGAACTAATGTTTCCGTTATCACTTTTAAGGATAATGGAGTTCTTGAAGATTTGCTGACCTGAAAAATTATATCTGCCTAGTTGCTGCCAGATTTACTGAGTACATCCAGCATTTTTAGTTTTTCTTTCAACACTTGGACAGGAGATACATTAATAAAGTTTCCTGAATTCCAGCCAAATGGAATTCTGGGGCATCAAGTATGCTTTTTTAAATTTTGAACAGTAATATAGTCCTCAATCTGTAATCCATCTTTTCCTTTCCAATCATTTTGGAATGCTTGATAACCAGGAATATTTAGCACAATTTTCTAACATAAAAGGAAAATACTTTGCATTCTGGAGATATAAAATAAAACAAAGTTTTTGAAGTTACTCGGAAGTTTGGGCAACATATGTAGGAAGATAGACTGAGTCCAATATGACTCCTGTTCAAGATTCAATTCTTATTTGGTTTGGGTCTTGTCTCACTTAATGATTAAGTAAATCAGTCTTTGAAATTCCTGTGGAAACTGCTTTCTCATTTCTACCAAAATGGAAAGATTTTTGGCCACTGATGCTAATTAGAGCTGTTCACTTTAATAGTCAGATTAACTCTATACCCCACTACTCTAACAGAAATGTTTTGTATCAATCAATTCTATTTTTCAGCTTTTCAAACAAGTGTAATATTTTAAATTATTTTTTAAAATGTTAAAAGTAAATCAAAAACAAAAGCGAAGGCACAATATATGACTTGAAAACAAACACTGAATTGTGATACTACATTTAGCTTTATTGAAGCATGTTCATGGCTTGGTAAATGGATTTATGAATGTAACGTTGAGGAATCAACTCCTATTATAAACTTCAGATGAAGCAGAGGGTGACAGAATGTACAGATACAATTCTGTGTTTCAAGTCACATATTGTGCCTTCGCTTTTGTTTTTGATTTACCTTTAACATTTAAAAATATAATTTAAAATATTACACTGGTTTGGAAAACTGAAAAGTAGAATTGATTGATACAAAAAATTTCTGTTCAGCATCCTGACAAGGAAAATGGAGGGATTAAAATGGCTCCTACCAGCAGGTGCATATATTGATGGTGTGACAACTTCACATCACAAATGTAGGAAAATATATTTTTAATTGAATATTTAACCCAAATGTTCGCTGATGTGACTTGCAGGAAATAACATTTTGTGGATATGAAATGTACAGATGTAGGTCATATAAAGTGTTAAACGTCATGAGGACAGTGCTCTGCGAATCAAGTAGTGTTAGTTCCAGAATCATTGCAAAAGTTGAAGATATTATAAAATGAGCAAAATTATCCAATTTTCCTGTCTTTTAAACTAAAGTTGACAAAAAGCACAGACCTGGTTTCTTTACTTAACCAGAAGTATTGTTTATCAGAAATAAATAGATTCTAGCTGCAAATAACTGATTATGACTCTATTAATTAAAATTTTAACTGCTTATAAACTGCTCCTACACAGATGTACAGATAGATAGTCAATGGGAAAAAATAACATCGGTGAAAGGAAAGATTGGGAAAGTAGTTCAATTGTCCCTTAATCACTAGGTTTGCTGAGATGGTCCTTTTGGCTTCTCCAGATACTTTCAGTTGATTGCAGAAGGTATGGGGTTGCTGGGGTTCATATTAAAAAGCCTCTAGCCTACTGGTTAAGAACCTCAAGCTTACAGCAATTGCTGAGTGAAACATTAAACTGGCTTTCTAAGGACTTAAGGTGGTTTCTGTAGAGAAAAAAGACTGCTGTCATCCTTGTGGAGATCTGATGACTTCTTCCAAAAACATTCTCACCCGCAAACTGTTTTGCTATCTGGAAGCCAATCATTTAGTTGTTGGCAGGCAAAATGCCTTTGTAATTAATAACTCGTCACTGGGCTATACCAGATGCCAATTGTTGCTGGCTAAAACTCCATTTGTAACTTGATTCTAACCTGTCTGCAGTCCTTATCCCCACTGCTTAACGCACAATAGCATAAATGGCACTTAAAATGAGATTTAGATTATTTGCTTTTAAAAAGTACAGCAGTCTTTCAGCAGTCCTTTTTTTTGTCCTTTTACCATTTCACTTCATAATCAAAAATTAAAAGAAATAAAAAGACATCGTCTTTACCATACATTATTTGATGTGTTTTCAAGCTGTGTCCAAACTTATTGATCGCTGATGTGTGCAGAGCATTATTGTTATTCTTGATAATCTATTTGTTCACAGGTTACCTGAAAGCTTTCCTGAGTTGCGGAATTTAACTTGTCTCTCCCTGAATGACATCTCCTTACAAGCGCTTCCTGAAAATATTGGAAAGTAAGTTTTCTTCGCTGTGGTATGTGTAGTTCAAACACAGTCAAATCATTTAGATATTATTTGTTATTTAGAAATGTTATTCCCATAATTGTTTAGAACCTCCACTAACACAACTGTTAGTGCAAAATAACTGAATGTCGTTAACTGGCAGTAGTCACAAAATGTACTTTTTTTTTGTCTTTTGAAAAAGGCTAAGTCAGATGAGGGATCAAAAAGAAAACAGTCCAGTGGATCCAGAGTAGAAAGCTGAAATACGAAGTGGGCACTTGATTTCTAGTCTCACTAAAAAGGAGAACACTATTAAAAGACACAATAGAAGATGAAAGGATAAAGACATTGCCTGTGGTAAAAATGGATGAAAAAGTGGTATTTGAATTGCTCCCAGTGCTCAAAGAAAAGTCACAAAATAGGATATATTGTAAGTTGCTGGGGAACATAAGTATAAAAATTATTGAGGTTCTGGTCACAATCATTCAGTTCTCCTTTGACATGGGAGTGGTGCAGGAGAGTTGCAAATGTTATTACACTTCTGTTTAAAATCGTCAAGCAAGATAAGCATGGTAAATACAGGCTAGTCTGTCTGATATTTGTGGTCAGGGTTAATCAAAGACCACACACTAGGACACAACTGTTTGTCACTTCGAAGAACATGGGATTTTAACAAACAGCCAACATCAATTTGTTCCAAGCAAAGAATTCAAAGAGGGAAGTAATCCAAATGTTGAAAAGTATATGAAGTATTCTGATGGAGGAGATAGGGAACAATTCCAGTAATCAAAGAACATCAGTTTAAAATAATTACAGGTTATAGTCAAACAGGTTTATTAGAAAACACAAGCTTTCAGAGCCACGCTGCTCCTCTAGCTGCTAGTGAGAGGGGACCTCAGATACAGAATTTATAAGTAAAAGAGCAAAGGGTCATAGAACTGATGCAAACGAATTAAACATACCTAAAATGGCTGTTAAGTTTTTAATCATTTGCAATGGAGCTGCTGGTTTCAATTGATTCATATGCAAATACCAACATTTCTTTCAAGTCACTGCTCCGAGATAACTTAAGATTTTATCATTATACTCAATATCAACAACTGCCAATTTCCAGGCACCATCCTACAACTCATCTGCTTCGTCATTGATCAAGTCTTCACCTTTGACACTCGGTTCTTCATCCGACATGAGGAACAGCCGTGGGGGCCAAATTTGCAACCCAATGTGCCAATATTTTCTTGCACAAGTTTAAACATGACTTTTTTGTTGCACAGGACCTCTGACCAACACTAGATACCAAGTACGTTGACAGCATTTTCTTCCTTTGGATTCATGGTGAGGATCACGAAAGTAACTAAATAGTGTTATCAACAAGTTTCATCCCTCTATCAACAAGTTTCATTCCACCATCAGACTTACTATGGACAACTCTTTAGAATTTGTCTCATTTTTGGACACATGTATCTCCATCAAGGATGGCCACCTCAATACCTCATTCTACCGCAAGTGTACAAATAACCTTGTGATGCTGATTTTGAGTTTAAAAATGGACGATGGAACCTGGTATATGTGGGATTTTTTTTTGGAATGATCCAGAACAGATTATATGAATGCAAAGAGAACAGAATTAATATTGGGAAGGAATATTAATGTTAATTTTGATAAAAATGTCGGTTAAAAATCACAGTCTTAGGGAAGTACAAATTCCTTGGATTGTTGGTACACCTAAAGGCAAAGGGCTGAACCTTGCATTTTTTTGGCCAGTGGTGAGTTGCATCAAGTTTTATGGAAGTTTTTCTCTGAGGCCTAGTGTTTTTTTTTTTGCTGTATCTCGTCAAACTTGTGTAATTAACTATCTTTACCGTCCTGTTGGCAACCCTGACTTTGATTCCAAGCTCAACTTATCACATGCCGTTCCTGGAACTCAGCACTATTGGGATAGCCAAAATTAACTGGCATCCCATGCACCCACACCATTTTTAAAAGCCCATTATACACCGGAGAAAAGCTATTGGTTTGAAGCTGCTTTGCACTTTTCCTGACATTGGACCCCAACATGATAGATGGGGAAATTGTCACCCTGTTGAGCGGGTAGGGACCTGGAGGACTGCTTTTAAGTGTGGTGCAGGTGTGGACTTCGACATACGCCAGGATCAGCAGAGGAAGTCACAATGCCAAATCATGCCATTTTTGTCTGAGGTTGCCAACCGAATTAAAGCAGTCTTTGCTGAATGCCCATCAATATAGCACGATTGTCAATCGCATTCGCAATTCTACCAGCATATATCTTGTCTCTACCTCATATTCACTCTATATCTGCTATTGTATCTGCCTCCTGTCAAAGCTCATGCCCTTATATAGTCACTATTGCCTTCAACGTCTTCCCTTGCTTTCAGTCATCCAACTCACGTTCTGACACCACTAACCCTCTATAGCAATTACCTGCTCAGTACTTGGATTGCCTTCCCATCTGCACTAGAAATAACAACTGTGCTAATTGCTTTCATTTCTCTGAATACCTATGCCTTATTCTTAGAGCTAAACAGGCAAAAAGTGTCAAAGTGGGTAGAGGGCATATTGTGCTCCTCACTGCTGTGTACAAAGCATCCTGGCTCCAGTGCTCCAAGTGGCTGGCTGACTGTGTTCAAACCTCTGGATTGGCATCAGAGGCTGCCCTTGACTTAATGTGCTGGGTCCCCTGACTGAGGGCTGTTGCCCTTGACTCAGCTGAGGCATGTTGACATCATGGCAGGCAAGCTTCTGGCTTAGTATTTGTGCTAAATGGCAAGATAAGATAGACGTAACATGAGCCTGATATCTTTGGCGGAGGGGATTGGAAGTGCAAATAAAAACAAGGCAAACTAGGGATAATTAGAGTATTCAGGTAGGTTGAGTGAATGAGTACTAAGAGAGCAAGCTGAAAGCCCAGTGGTGCAGTCTGGCCCAGTCAAATAGCTAGGTGTGGGTCCCTGCACAAAGTCTTTGCAGCAGGATTGCAATGATAGTTGCCAGTTCAGCACTGAAATGTAGTAGTATCCTGGAAGTGGATCTGAACTGTGCCATGAAGGTTTCAGAGGCTGGCACATATCAGATGCCGATGTGTGTGCCTAGTGCTAATGGAATGTGCCCTGACGTATCAGTGACCAGTGTCTAAGAGCAAGCAATCAGCTGGATTTGCCAGATACCCGCTCTGATTTCCATGACAAATATTCTTTATTTCCAGCTTGTTGAGCACGTTTAATAAATAGGAAGCTGAATATTAGTGAGGCAGACTGGGTTTTCAACAAGGTGTTTAACAAGCAACAAACCCCCTTAATTGGTGACTCATTGTTGCCCAGCAAGAATCTTGCAATACTGTTTATAACATAACAACTAGGAGCAGTGTAGGACATTTGGCCCTTTAAGCCCACTCTGCCATTCAATAAAATCATGGCTGATCTTTCTGTGGCCTCAGCTGCTCATACCTGCCCTCTCAGAATAACCCTTAATTCCTTATAAAATGCCTATAGATGGCATGAGATGCTCCCTTTAATCAAAATCAATTTTGCCGGGCACCTCATCCAATTCTGGCACAAATCTCATTATAGCTCAAGATACTCAGACCTCTTAGTCCACCCTTTGTCTTTGCAATTGGTGAGAACAACTTGTTGCAAACCTGAAGAAAGATATTGGCATCCAACAATCTCTGCGCTGTGAATTTCACCTTCTCTGACAATTTTTGCTCGCCGTGATGTCATCAAGTAGGCTAACCAAACAATTTTCACATGCAGCACACTAGGAGATAGAATCCACTTGATATTCTTCATCTTTACATTATTTTAAGCAATGCATGAAAGACTGGGATGTCACATGGGGTGAAGGAAGAAGCTGAAATATTAAACTTCTTTTTATTGTTTTAGCTATCGCAGTGTATCTATAATTTAGTGGGGAAAAATAATATTCCAAACTTTAAAACTTGCTTTCCAGGGCTTGAGAGGTTGTTAAATAGTAATTATGAACTCAACATGCTATTAAATTCTACCCTAGAGTACAGGAATGCAAGTTAATGGTCTATTAGGTACACTCTATATTATATTGTTTCACCTAAAGCTTTCTTCCAGTTTGTAACAGTTTTCTAGAAATTTTACATTGAGACTGATAGTTTCAAAATGGAGCTTCATACCAAATCAGTATTTGCTAAGATTTACATCTGCAGCCCCTTGAACATCAAATGCTGTGGAGTTGCAACGATTTATTGTCAGCATCTTCTGTATTTATATATTTTAACTGCACAGATGCAGAATACAGAAACTGCTGTTAGTTTTGCAGTTGTTATGCAGTGAATGCGAACAACGTAGCTGTCATTGGAACTATTTGCCACAATCTGCTGTTGTTTCAAAAGGGTAACAAGACTGCGGGGCACTCCGGAATTACTGGGAATTTGAAAAGCATGTGGTATCACACATGGCCCTCGTGAAAGGAATGCGTTTTTGGTCTAATCTGCTACATCATCATCTTTTACCCTGCCTTGTCCTATTACTGACTTTCCTGTGTACAACCAGCATCCTGTTTTGTTATTTTTTTGTTTTAATATTTCCAGGATTTTTGATTCCAGTGCACTATTATCAAATCGACTCCACCCATTATCGCTCTTTGAATGAACAACTTTGTGACCTCAGTTTTGTTTTGGCTTTGCTTGTGTAAACTAGCGGTCCAGTGTAATGCTGCAGCTCATTTTCTAGAATTAATCTTTTTTTCTTACAAAATATTTTAAAATTTTAAATGTTACACTGTTATTTCTGCAGCAATTGTTTACACAAACTTTTCTGAAATGGTTGTTCTCATCCTTTCTGTTACCAGGCTTAGTTATTCATGTGCAGTATTATTTGTTTTAATTTGGAGATGCCCATTTTATTATATCCAAAACGTCTCCGCTTGACGTCCGACACCTTGTTAGCATTCAGTGAGGTTAAAGTCTTGGCAACATGATCCTGCATTTTTAGGCATCTGTTTTATTCCTACATTTGCAATGCCTTTTTATTTTCCTTCATAAGCCTTGAGCAGCAAACGGTGCTAATTAGTAACAAAAGCTCACGGGGTGGAGTGGGGAGGATGTTTCTTGTGTAAAACGTTATAATGTAGGGTGTGGTTAATAGACCATTGACTTGTATTCTGTGGAATCTAGACTAGTTGGAAGGACCAAATGAAGCTATAAGAAGCATCAGCGAGGTTTACTTCACTAATTGTGCATGGTGTCAGTGCTGAAGATAATCAGAGTTCTATTATTTTATAATCTGTTTAAAATCTGATTCACATCAACTAATTCTGTTGTTCTTCATTCAAGTTTCTCTTTGTATGCAATTCTAATCTTGTATGTAGTTCTGAAAACCTGACCATTTAACTTTGATAAACTGCTATGAGTGCATTTTGGTTATTAAACCAGTAGTTGAGCACCGCATCTGACTTTTGTGACTGTAGATTTAAATGGCTGTGCTCAGCAGTGATTGGAAAGCATTCTAAATGGTTCCACTTCTCACTTATATTTGTACCACTATTAAGCTAGATCATGGTTTGTCTACCTCAATTTCATTTTTGTGCTCTTTCCCCCATATCTCTTTATGTCTCTAATAATGGAAATTGTTCACTTCAGTTTTGTGCATACTTGATGAATGAGCTCCCATAGTCCGGAGTTGGGTAGTGAATCTCAAAGATTCACCATACTGAGTGATGTAAATTTTCTCGTTTGAGTTCTAAATGCCTACGCTTCGTTCTAAGACGATGTCCTAGAGTATGGATGGGAAACACCCTTCCTTACATCTACTCAGTTGAACCAGTGGATAAATTTGTATTTTCAATTAGATCACCTTTGATTTCTCTAAGGTCCGGAGAATACAGGTCCAGTTTCTTCAATCCCACCTCATCGGACAATCCTGCCATCACAGATGTCAGTATAGTGAAACTTTGTGGTTCTCTATGGCAAATATATTTTTCCTTGGGTCAAGAGACCAAAATCGTATGAATGCTCCAGCTGTGGTCTGTAATATTTCTGTAATCAAATTCTATTGCAACAAAGACGCTCTGAATTACTTGCATGTTAGTTTTTAGTGACTCATGAATGAGGACAGCAAGACCCTTAAGGCATCAATGCTTATCAAACTATTAGGAAATGTTCTGTTTTTCCGACTAAAATGGATAACTTCACATGTTTCCACATGATATTACATCTGCCATATTCTTTCCCACTCACGTAGCCTGTCTACAGTTCCTCTTGAAGAGTGATTGCAGTTTCTTTACAACTTGTGTCATCAGAAAATTTGGAAATAGTACATTTGGTTCCACATTTAAATATTTGAATTAGATTGTAAATATCTGGGGCCCAAGCAGTAATCCTTGCAGTACCCCACTGGTCATAGCCAACAACGAGAGAATGACCCATTTATTTCTCTCCTGCTTTCTATCTGTTAACTAGTTCTCGATTCCATATCATCTAATTTAGTTTACTTAGCTCTTGTATGGGATGCTATTGAAAATTTTCTGAAAATCCAAATACAGTACACCACAACCACTGGTTCTCCTTATTGATTCTGCTAGTTCTACCCTCAAAACAAGTTCAAAGCCTTTGCAGTGTCTCCAACAATTTCTTGACAGTACATGTAGTGAATCAAATTAGCTTAGATTGGAGGAGGCTGAAATGAATCATTTACCAGGCACTTCTGACTGAAGATTGTTGCAATTGCTTCAGCCTTGTCCTTTGCATTGATGACTTACCTCCTCCATCATTGAGAATAAGGATATTTGCAGAGCATCCTCTTTTAGTTAGTTATTTAATTGTCTACTACCTTTCACAACTGGATGTGGCAGGACTTTAGGTCTTAATTCAACAACCAACAATTCAGATATGATAAACCCTGTCTATCACTTGGGTGTGCAATTTGACATACGAGTAGACTTTATTTGTAGCTTCATGGTTTGACACCTAAGTTTTAGGTATGCTTGAGTGCTGTTCCTGCACTCTTCGTTAACCTGGGATTGATTCTCAGTCTTGATGATGCTCGAGTGGGAAGACTTTGCAAGATCGACAAGGTTGAATTTGCCATTGTTGTTTTCGCAGCCTTAATCAATGCCAGGTTGTCCTTTTTTCTCAAATGAGATTTTTTTAATGATTGATAACTGATTGGCTTGTTAGGCCATTTCAGAGGGCACTTAAATGTTAACCACCTTGCTGTGGGTCTGGAGTCATATGTTCACCAGACCAGCTAAGTTCCCCTGACTGAAAGGGCTCAAATGAACCAGATCATTTTTTTATACAAACAGCAATGGTTTAGTGGTTATCGTTATTTTTTAATTTCCAAATTTTTATTTTAAATTCAGATTCCAACATGTGCCATGGCACAATTAAAACCTGGGTCTCTAGAGCATTTTCTATGTGTCTGCTTTACTAGTCCAGCCACATTACCACTTATGCCATCTCCTGAATAATAGATGCTAGCATTTCCCCATGACTGACGTCAGGATAATAGGTCTGAAGTTCTCAATTTTCTCACTCCTTAGTTAAATATCTGTCCATTTGCTATCATCAAGTACTATTTCAGAATCTATGACTACCACCGCATTCATAATCTCTACTTTCACCCTTTTTAATGTAATACATGTGTTATAGCATGAGTCACTGGAACCTTTACATTGAGTTTATACAGCTTGGGTACTTATCTTCCCTTTATTGTCTTTTCTTAATAATTGGTGTCTATCCCTGTTGACTAGGTTGTTATGGATGTTATTGGGGGCGACTTCTAAAATACCCTGTTGCATTTTTAGATTTGCATTTTCAGCTGGAAAATGCTTTTCTTTAGATAAAATGAGCAAAATTTCATTTTAGTACTGCACTTTGTCTACAGATGTGTTTACTATATTTAGAAAGATACTATGAAGGATTTATCTGGATTTTAAGCAGATTATAGGTTTGTAGTAAATTTGACTAATTCATACTAACACAACTAAGGATGGTCATTGCAATGTCAGTAGTTTTAAAAGCCTCATTATTAAGAATAAGGGTGACTTGGGTTAACAGTAGTCAAATGCATGCACAAGGGATTGAATAGTGTACTCCTGTTCTTATGTTCCTAGGCGCACTTGGTTTTAAGGAACTTCTTAAGAAGGAATTAGCAAAGGAATTCCAGACTTAGCTAATTTTGATGGCTGAAGATATGGGCACCAGTGGTAAAATGTTTAAAATCAGGAATGCTCAAGAAGATAGAATTGAAGGAAGCGATATCTAACTGATTCTAGGGTGGGAGGAGGTTCTCGTAGGCAGTCCCTCAGGATTGATGATGAGTTGCTTTCATTATGGTTTGATGGGTTCTGAAATGGTTGAGAAATTCAGTGCATGATTGGTAAACTCTGCCACATGGAGAGTAAGTGGTCCTTGCAGGGTTGGATGCATGAATTTTTAAAAATAACTTTCCACGTGTGATGCCTTCCTGAATGGACCTTCTTTTTATTTGGCCACAGATCAGAGCTCCTGTGAATCAAGTAGGATGCGTTCAGGACATCACAAAGACATTTCTGCTGTCCTTAGGGAGTTTTCTACTATGATGAGTTCAGGGTAGAACAGTCACTATGGAAATCTAATGTCATGTATGAGTGACATGTGTTTATAGTGATTAGCACCTTGATGTTGGCCAAGTTAACTTGGGAAGAGAGTGTTGCAGTTTAATTGTCTATCTTGCCAATGGGTTTGGAGGAACATGTGAAGCCATAAATGGTTTGAGGTGACAGCTGTAGATTAGCCATATATTTGCAGGTAGGAATATGATGATTAATGCTATCTGATTACCCTTGACTTGAGTTATGAGTTTGTGATCCTGGTCCTCAAGTACTCTATTCCTCGAACAGTTATAGGGAGGGGCTGACTAGGCTGGAGTGTTGGAGGCTGAGAGGTGACCTTATAGAAGTTTATAAAGTCATGAGGGCATGGATAGGGTGAATACCAAGGTCTTTTTCCCAAGGTAAGGGAGTCCAAAACAAGAGGGCATAGGTTTAAGGTGAGAGGGGAAAAGTTTAAAAGGGACCTGAGGTTAACTTTACCATGCAGAGGGTGGTGTGTGCAAGGAATGAGACACTAGAGGAAGTGTTGGAGGCTCGTACAATGACAACATTTAAAAAGCATCTGGATGGGTACTTAACTAGGAAGGGTTTAGAAGGATATGGGCCAAATGCTGGCAAATGGGACGAGATCAGTTTTGGATATCTGGTTGGTGCGGACGAGTTGGACCGAAGGGATTCTATCCATGCTGTATGACTCTATAACTCTGAGCTGAAGGCCAAGCATATGCTGTTTTGGCCTTTGTTGAAATGTAAGACCTTTTTATTTTTGTGCGTTGTAAAATAAAAGTTATGGACTGAAATGAAAACAATTGTTTTAAAACTCGTGCATTAACAGACTGCTGTGAGATTGCTTTCAAAAAGTAAGCAACCTGACACATGGAAGCATTGTTTAAATAGCTACTTAAACAAGCAGTAATTGAAGATTAGGTTGTTCTGTATTCAGATGGAAGTTTGGTTGGCTACGAGAAGTTGATTTCTGTGGCTAAAAATCATACAACGTCAGGTTATAGTCCAATACGTTTATTTGGAAGCACTAGCTTTCGGAGCACTGCTCCTTCATCAGATGGTTGTGGAGTGTAAGATCGTACGACACAGATATTATAGCACATATTTACAGTGTGTTGCAACTGAAATTATAGATTGAAAAGTACCTGGATTGTTCGTTAAGTCTCTAATCTTTTAGAATTACTATATTGGTTTTGGTTCTTTCACGTTTAAATCCCAGAACTTTTTTTTGAAAAGTTACATTCTCAAGTGAACTTTAATAGGTGCCATGTTGTCTCAGATAATGCAATGAAGGTGTGAGGTGCCCTGTGTGAGGCTTTCTGTATCCCAATGTTCAGACTGATTCTATTTCTAAAAAAGGGATTTACAGATGACATTTTTCTTCCTCTGGACCTAGGACGTGGAGTCACTGAAACAACTACATCGTGATATTAACGAATTTCATCCCATCATCAAACTCACCATGGACTACTCTCTGCTATCTGTCTCATTCTTGGACACATGCATCACTAAGGATGGGCATCTCAGCACCTCACTCTACCCTAAACCCACAGATAACCTCACAATGCTACACTTCTCCAGTTTCCATCCAAAACATATTGAAACAGTCATCCTCTATGGACAAGTCCTATGCATACACAGGATTTGCTCATATAAGGAGATACATGACTGGCGCTTGGAAGTACTGAAGGATGCCCTCATCAGGACGGGATATGATGCTCAACTCATTGACTGCCAGTTCCGACGTGCCACAGCAAGAAACTGTAATGACCTCCTCAGGAGACACACATGAGCTGCAACCGAAAAAGTTGTTGTCCAGTACATCCCAGGAGCCGAAAAACTACGCCATGTTCTTTGCAGCCTGCAACACATTATCAATGAGGAGGAGCACCTCGCCAAGACCTTCCCCACGCCTCCACTTCTCACCTTTAAACAACCACCAAACCTCAAACAGATCATTGTTTGCAGCAAAATGCCCAGCTTTCAGGACAGCAACCATATGGCCCTGTCACAGCAGACACCGCAAGACCTGTCAGAGCGTTGACATGGATACCACCATTACACATGAGGACAACACCCACCATGGCAGGGTACCTGTGTGACTTGGCCAATGTTCTCTATCTCATACGCTGCAGGCAAGGATACACAGAGGCACAGTATATTGGTGAGACTGAGCAGAGGCTATGGCAATGGATGAATGAACACCGCACAACAATCAACAGACAGGAGTGTTCCCTCCCAGTTGGAGATTGCTTCAGCAGTTCAGGACATTCAACCTCGGACCTTCGGGTGACCATCCTCCAAGGCGGGCTTCGGGACAGGCAACAACGTAAAGTGGCTGAGCAGAGGCTGATAGCCAAGTTCAGTACCCATGGGGATGGCCTCAACTGTGGGACCTTGGGTTCATTTCACACTATAGGTGACCCCACAGACAGTCTCACACAGAGCACCTCACACCTTGATTGCATTATCTGAGACAACATGGCACCTATTAAAGTTCACTTGAGAATGTAACGTTTTTTTAAAAAAAAGTTCTGGGATTTACATATGAAAGAACTGAAACCAACAAAGTCATTCTAAAAGATACGAGACGTAACAAACAGTCCAGGTCGATTTCAATATAAATTTCGGTTACATCACACGAAATGTTTGGTATCATTGTGTCTTACGATCTTTACTCGACAACCATCTGATAAAGGAGCAGAGCTCCGAAAACTAGTGCTTCCAAATAAACCTGTTGGACCTGGTGTTGTGTGAATTTTTAACTTTGTCTGTGGACCACTAACGGGTTTTCATTGACAAAGGCCTTTTGCCTGCCAGCAACCATATGATTGATTCTTGGATAACTGAACTTTTAGAGATTGGGGAAAAAGATACGGAGGAGTCATCAGATTTTTCACAGCTTTTAAGCTGTTTCTCTTTTCTCTGCAGACAAGATTCATGTTCCATAAGACCATAAGACATAGGAGTGGAAGTAAGGCCATTCGGCCCATCGAGTCCACTCCGCCATTCAATCATGGCTGATGCGCATTTCAGCTCCACTTACCAGCATTCTCCCCGTAGCCCTTAATTCCTCTAGACAATCTGAAAGAGACCAGTTTATTCTTTCTTCAGTTGCTGTAAGCTAGTGCTTTTAGCTGATAAGTCAGATAACTATTATAAATGGACCAGCCACTTTTATGCCATGTACAAACTCGTGGAAGCATTCAGGAGAGGAAACAGCACGAGCCAACTCAACAGATCTTGTGAACCAAATCCATTACACTGCTTTCACAATTTTTTCTCCAGCCATTCTTTTTTCCCCATGTCTGCCAGACAAATCTGTCTGTGTATGCAAGGGGACTGTATGGGGATTAGATTTTTAACTAGCTCTGTTATATTGCAACGGTTTATAACTGCTTACCTGTAGTTAGAATCTAATTGGTTGTAATAACTAGCAATTCTTGTTCAGTGCAGAAACCTGGTCTGTGCTTTCTATAAACCTTCATCTGAAAATCAGGTAAATTGGGGAATCTTTGTGCACTTCTTAAGAAATCTTTACATTTTGTGACCACTTGAGGAATAGTGGAGCTTGATTTCCAGCACACCACCCAATGAGTTGTGACAGAGAGTAGGTACTCAAGATATAGATGTTGGTCCATTTTTACATGACATTGCTATTTATCTTATTCGATGAAAGATTAGCATTAGAAACGTTTGGGCATGGAAGGAGTTGAAAACAAGTTAAAGAATTTTGATGATGAGCTAATGCAGCCAAATCATGCTCATTGATGATTGGTGAGTAGAGGGTGTAATGTGGTGGGTATCCTTCACAGGAAAAAAGTGACCTCGCTGTGCTTTTCCCATCATTGTACCTCAGCTTCAATCTGAATGAACCAATCAAAAATGCACTTGTAAAATGTTTCCTATTCACGTGTCTTGCCATCCTAGAATGTTTCTTGATTGCAGGTTCTAACTTATTGCCATGGTCAGGGTTGCATTTCTCTTGGAAAATCAATTCCCTGTACACACTCCCCTGGAGAGTAGTGGATGAAAATCCGATGATGCTGTTGGCAAATCCTTTTAAATAGTACGTCGGGTTCCAAGAGATCAATTGTGTTCGGGGACTCTCCAGTCCGGGGTACAGACACATTTCTGTGGCCAGCAGTGAAAAATCAGAATGGTGTATTGCTTTCCTGATGCCAGGATCAAGGATGTCTCAGACAGGATGCAGAATGTTCTCACAGGGGAGCGGGGCCAGCAAGAGGTCATTGTCCACATTGGAACCAGCGACATAGGAAGGGAAAAGGTTGAGATTCTGAACGGAGATTAGAGAGTTAGGCAGGAATTTAAAGAGGAGGTCCTCGAGAGTAGTAATATCTGGATTACTCCTGGTGGTACGAGCTAGTGAGGGCAGAGCAGATGAATGCATGGCCGAGGAGCTGGTGTATGGGAGAAGGATTCACATATTTGGACTGTTGGAATCTCTTTTGGTGTAGATGTGACCTGTACAAGAAGGACGGTTTGCACCTAAATTGGAAGGGGACTAATATACAGGCAGGGAGATTTGCTAGAGCTACTTGGGAGGATTTAAACTAGTAAGGTGGGGAGGTGGGACCCAGGGAGATAGTGAGGAAAGATTTCAATCTGAGACTGTTACAGCAGAGAACAAGGTAGAACTGATCAATTAGACTGCATTTATTTCAATGCAAGAGGCCGAACAGGGAAGGCAGATTAACTCAGGGCATGGTTAGAAGCATGGGACTGGGATATCATGGCAATTACAGAAACAAGGCTCAAGGATGGGCAGGATTGGCAGCTTAATGTTCCAGGATACAAATGCTACAGGAAGGATAGAAAGGGAGGCAAGAGAAGAGGGAGAGTGGCTTTTTAATTAGGGATAGCATTACAGCTGTGTTGAATGAGGATATTCCTGGAAATACGTCCAGGGAAGTTGTTTGGGTGGAACTGAGAAATAAGAAAGGGATAATCACCTTATTGGGACTGTATTTATAGACCCCCAAATAGTCAGAGGGAAATTGAGAAACAAGCTTGTAAGATGATCTCAGCTATCTGTAAGAATAACAGGGTGGTTATGGTAGGGGATTTTAACTTTCTGCGACCCCGGTGGCTCAGTGGTTAGCACTGCTGCCTCACAGCACCAGGGTCCTAGGTTCGATTCCAGCCTTGGGCAACTGTCTATGTGGAGATTGCACATTGTCCCTGTGTCTGTGTGGGTTTCCTCCGGGTACTCCAGTTTCCTCCCACAGTCCAAAGATGTGCAGGTCGGGTGAATTGGCCATGCTAAATTGTCCATAGTGTTCACTGCATTAGTCAGAAGGAAATGGATCTGGGTGTGTTATTCTTCAGAGGGTCAGTGTGGGCCGTTGGAACTGTTTCCACACTCTCTGGAATCTAATCTAATCTAATCTAATCTAATCTAATCTAATCTAATCTAATCTAATCAAAGATAGACTGGGACTGACGATAGTGTTAAGGGTTTAGATGGAGAGGAATTTGTTAAGTGTACAAGAAAATTTTCTGATTCAGTTTGTGGATGTACTACTAGAGAAGGTGCAAAACTTAACCTACTCTTGGGAAATAAGGCAGGGCCGGTGACTGAGGTGTCAGTGGGGGAGCACTTTGGGGCCAGCTACCATAATTTCATTAGATTTAAAATAGTGATGGAAAAGAATAGAGCAGAGCTAAAAGTTGAAGTTCTAAATTGGAGAAAGGCCAATTTTGATAGTATTAGGCAAGAACTTTCAAAAGCTGATTGGGGGTAGATGTTCACAGGTTAAGGGACGGCTGGAAAATGGGAAGCCTTCAGAAATGAGATAACGAGAATCCAGAGAAAGTACATTCCTGTCAGGGTGAAAGAAAAGGTGGTAGGTATAGGGAATGCTGGATGACTAAAGAAATTGAGGGTTTGGTTAAGAAATAGAAGAAAGCATATGTCAGGTATAGACAGGATGTATCATCATATCAATATAGATTTGTATCATCAATAGTCACAGGTAAGGTGCCGGAAGACTGGAGATTGGCTAACATGGTGCCACTCTTTAAGAAGGATAGAAAGGACAAGCCAGGGAACTATAGACCAGTGAGCCTGACGTCAGTGGTGGGTAAGTTGTTGGAGGGAATCCTGAGGGACAGGATGTACATGTATTTGGAAAGACAAGGACTAATTAGAGATAGTCACCATGGTTTTGTGTGTGGGAAATCATGTCTCACAAACTTGATTGAGTTTTGTGAAGAAGTAGCAAAGAGGATTGATGAGGGCAGAGCAGTAGACATGATCTATATGGACTTCAGTAAGTAGTTCGACAAGTTTCCCCATGGGCGACTGGTTAGCAAGGTTAGATCTCTCGAAATACAGGGAGAACTCGACATTTGGATGCAGAACTGGCTCAAAGGTAGAAGACAGAGGGTGGTGGTGGAGGGTTGTTTTTCAGACTGGAGGCCTGTGACCAGTGGAGTGCCACAAGGATCGATGCTGGGTCCTCTACTTTTTTGTCATTTACATAAATGATTTGGATGCGAGCATAAGAGGTACAGTTAGTAAGTTTGCAGATGACACCAAAATTGGAGGTGTAGTGGACAGCAAAGCAGGTTACCTTAGATTACAACAGGATCTTGATCAGATGGGCCAGTAGGCTGAGAAGTGGCAAATGGAGTTTAATTCAGATAAATGCGAGGTGCTGCATTTTATAAAAGCACATCTTAGCAGGACATGTACATTTAATGGTAAGGTCCTGTGGAGAGTTGCTGAAAAAAAAACCTGGAGTGCAAGTTCATAGCTCCTTCGCAGTGGAGTCACAAGTAGATAGGGTAGTGAAGAAGGCGTTTGGTATGCTTTCTTTTATTGGTCAGAGTATTGAGTACAGGATTTGGGCGGTCATGTTGCAGCTGTACAGGCCATTGGTTAGGCCATTGTTGGAATATTGAGTGCAATTCTGGTCTCCTTTCTGTCGGAAAAATGTTGTGAAACTTGAAAAGGTTCAGAAAAGATCTACAAGGATGTTGCCAGGGTTGGAGGATTTGAGCTATGGGGAGCAGCTGAACAGGCTGGAACTGTTTTACCTGGAGCTTCGGAAGCTGATGGGTGACCTTGTAGAGGTTTACAAAATTGAGGGACATGGATAAGATAAATAGGCAAAGTCTTTTCCCTGAGCTGGCGGAGTTCCAGAACTAGAGGGCATAGGTTTAGGGTGAGAGGGGAAAGAAATAAGAGACCTAAAGGGCAACTTTTTCACGCAAAGGGTGGTACATGTAAGGAATGAGCTGCCAGAGGAAGTAGTGGAGGATAGTACAATTGCAACATTTAAAAGGCATTTGGATGGGTATATGAATAGGAAGGGTTTGGAGGGATGTGGGCTGAGTGCTGGTAGGTGGGACTAGATTGAGTTGGGATATCTGGTCGGCATGGATGGGTTGGACTGAAGGATCTATTTCCATGCTGTACATCTCTTGAGACTCAATGACTACATAACTCCTGCAATTGGAATAGACTTCTTTTCATATGTGACTGTTGCATCTGAAGTAATTTGTTGCAATGCTTCATTGGAAGATGAAAATACAGTTATGTTCAGAACAAGATTGGAATTCTGAACGAATAAATCATTGAATGGATAGTTTTAATTAGATTTTTGTCCCCTCAAATGATTACTTATTAAAAATGATCTGGTGATTTTTAGGTTATTTTAGCTGTGCGGGTTATGGTGACCGTTGTTACAGCAGACAGTGCACTGTGATTGTGCCTGGCTCCAGTATTTGAAAGTTTCCAAGTACAGATTGCATTCGTTTAATCCTGTTTCAAAAATATGAATTAAATTTTAAATGAGTTAATATATTACTAAATGATGAATTATTATTCATATCAAAGTGGCTGAGCATGCAAACTAGCACAAGCTAATCAAAGCCATTCATCTTGGAAGGGCACACTATTCCAGAATAATCTATTGAGAATGTCATACCTAAGAATACTGCTTATATAGACTTTTAGAAAACATTTGATATGACAAAGAACGATATGTTAGCGATAATAAAAGCATAGATTGGAAGTTATCTTGCAACATGGGTTCCTGATTTGGAACAGGACACAGAGTTGGGCTCGGGGTAGTAGACCCTGGCAGAATGAGACTTCACCAGAGGGCTTCCCCGAGGTCCATAGTAGTGTTTCAGCTTTACAGTACATGTAACAATGTCTTAACGAATAAAAATTGTAATTCGATTTGAATTCTTTTCTGCACTTTGTATTTAATTATGTTTTTTCTTACTGTTTCAGTCTTATAAACTTGGCATCACTTGAGCTAAGAGAGAATTTACTGACCTTGCTACCAGAGTAAGTGCAATGGAATTTTTGTCTATTTTTGTAATTGTTCACCAATATAAGTGGAAAATTATAAGCGATGCGGATGAAATTAAGTTCCTTGAATTATAATCTAATCTAAAATTATTTGAATTAAAGTTTGTAACTTCTGATTAAATCCTTCCAGGATTACTTGAGTCAGGAAATCTCCTGAGTTCATTATCAATAAGAAACTGTTTTCAGTGACTGAATTTGTCATTTTGGGTAGTGAGGTTTCTTAGCTCCTTGCCATTGGTGATCTCTGTCCTATTCCTGTCAGTGTAGAGAGATGGGAAATTTTTGGAAACCTATTGTAAAAGTATTTTTAGCTCTTGCCCTCGGCTAGTGAAAAGGAGAATACTAACCTGAATTTGATGGGAGATGGTCTAATTCTGCTTGTAGCTCATGTGCAAAGGGTCTACCCTAGTAAATCACAGGAGGGGTCCAGGTTCAAGTCCTTGTGTCAACTCCTACCTGCAGATGGGGGCTGCACATTGACTGGTACTCTCGTTCACTAATGGGGAAGAGAATTCAGCTATTCTTCTCATAACAAATGAAAAGTACTTATGCGGACATCTGACTGGGGGGCAATGTAGGTTATCCATGATGTCTGAGTGAACAGAATTCTGACATGACCATCCAGACACATGTGGGCAGGACACTGAGAAGCTGTTGGTGCCTGTGTGGATTATGCTATTAATTGATCCGGTGGTGATAGAGAGGCTCCAGGGGCCTCCTAATTGATAGAAAATTCTGCTCCCAAGTAGCTTGAGTCTCCCTGGATGGAAAAAAAATCTTCAAGAGCTGGGTGTGTGTCCTAAATTGCCAAGCTTTTAATTTGTACATGTTCATAGTTCTTTCATGCACAGATTTGTGATCCACCATTAGTTGAATAAGTCCAGAAATTGGTTTGTGCGTTTATTGTTAAGAATTTCAAACTGACATGGCTATTTTGCTATATCCTTAAATTTTCATTCTCGTTCCTATTTACGGCAACACAATCAATGCGTCAAAACTACTTAAATGTAAGAAGTGTCAACTAAGTTTCAAACTAAATGCCTTTTGTGTGGATACTGAATTTCAAAGCTACAGTTTTCCGCACCGATAGATACTACATTTTGTTTATGACTGCAAAATGTGTAGTGTGACCGTTATCAAGTCCTGTTCAGTGTCTGCCTATTTTAACTGCTGTCACAGACCTTATGGGTAAATGATATAGCAATCAAAATTTTGATGCTGAGAAGTCATATTATTTTGCAGATCACTTTCCCTTCTCTGCAAATTGGAAGAATTGGACCTTGGAAACAATGAACTATATACTTTGGTAAGATTTGTTTTAAGCAATGGCAAAATGAAAAATCAGCAAGTCATATGCTATCAGGGAGTGATTTTTCCTTTCATTCTGAGTAAAGCTTAAGTGAATCATTGTGTTACGTACCTATATTAGGACTCCTTGGCCTGGGTTTTGCAGTTAGCAGCAAAGGAAGCGTTTTTACTGCTGATCTCAACGGTTGCAAATGAAGGTCTGACAATCTTTGTGGTAGGAGTTTAACTGTGCTCCATGATGGTATAAGTCTGTTGCCAAGTCAAAGGAATGCCTCGGTGTCGGGCAGCAGTGATGTCGGGCAGCAGTGATGTCAGCCAGCCAGTAAACAATAAATTGAAATTTTATCAGACCAAATTCAGAAATTAGAAGCACTTAAAATCCTTTCCTTTTGAATTTATAATTTCGGATGGTGAAATAAAGATATGACTGTATTAAACTTAAGGTAAACAGACTTTTTAAAAATGTTGTTATAACTTTTAAAATCGTTATAAGGCAACTTGATACTTCATAAATATATAGAAAAACACTTTCCTTGTTCAATAAAGTTGCTTAGTTGTTGTGTAATTGTGAAGCTAGCAGTTGTGATCTTCCCAAGTGGAGGCTCTCTGCTTAAATTTCCCTCCCTCCTACTTTGCACTTTCCACTTTAGTTCCTCATATGAGTCTCCTATTTTCAGTTTCAATGAACAAGATGACAAGAGAAAAGAACGTGAGGGAGTTTCCCATTGCCGACCTGGTAATCTTAAAGGAAATGTAACTTCTCTTCCCAAGTCATGACTTGGAGATGCCAGTGTTGAACAGGGGTGTACAAAGTTAAAAGTCACACAACACCAGTTTATAGTCCAACAGGTTTATTTGGAAGCACTAGCTTATGGAACACTGTTCCTTCATCAGTTGGTTGTGGAGTATAAGATCATAAGACACAGAATTTATAGCAAAAGTTTACAGTGTGATGTAACTGAAATTACATGTTGAAAAAGACCTGGATTGTTTAAGTGTCTCATCTGTTAGAATGAACATGTTGGTTTCAGTTCGTTCAAATGTAAATCGCAGAACTTTCTTTTAGAAAGGTTACATTCTCAAGTGAACTTTAACAATTGGTGTCATGTTGGCCCAGATAATGCATTTAAAGTGTGAGGTGCCCTGTGTGAGACTGTCTGTGTCACGATGGTCAGATTGATTCTCATCTAAAAGCGGTTTTACAGAATCTTACATGGATTCATGCAGTTTTTAAGTAAAGTAAAATGTAATTCTGCAAGTACAAATTCATTCTACAAATTTATATATTTATGTATTCTTGTGGGTGTGCTTTGGGAGTGGTGGGAGGTGGGTTATGAGTGTCTGTGAGAGCGTGTGTGTGAATATGAGTGTAAAGGGTATAAGTCTGTGAGAGCGTGCATGTGGGTATGGGAGTGTATGTGTAAGCGTATGAGGGCCTGCGTGAATGTATGGGTCTGTAGGGGTGTGTGTGTGTGTATACATATAGTGCAATAGGGTCACCTGTAGTGTGACATGAACCCAGGATCCCGGTTGAGGCCATTTCCTATGGGTACCGAACTTGGTTATCAGCCTCTGCTCGGCCACTTTTTGTTGTTGCCTGTCCCGAAGTCTGCCTTGGAGAATGGTCACCAGAAGGTCTGAGATCCAGTGTCTAGGAGTGCCGAACTGTTCTCCGACTGGAGGGAACACTCCTGTCTGTTGATTGTTGTGTGGTGTTCATTCATCCATTGCCGTAGCCTCTGCTTGGTCTTGCCTCAGGGCATCCGTGCCAGCATTTCTGATGATAGACAATGTTGGCTGAGTCACATGAGTACCTGCCGCATACATGATAGGAGGTGTCCCCATGCGTAATGGTAGTCTTTTTCGATATATAATTTCAGTTGTATTGCACTGTAAACTTTTTGCTGTAAATTGTGTCCTCTTCCCAAAGAGTTCTTGGGTCTAACCCTTGAATATGTGGTTCTGCACCCTGGACCCAGAATAGATGTGATCGGGAATTAGCAAAACACCATTTCTGGTGTTGAGAATGTAAAAATTTATATTAATCTATTATCAGTTGCTGTTCTGAATATGTTATAATTTTATCATGAAATCTACATAGCACATGTCATTGATTTAATACTAAGTGTCATCCCATTCCCTCTTAAGTTGAAGTAAAACGCTCGGAGATGCAGTTGTTTTACCTTCTTTTATTCCAGGCCCTGGAGAGAGAGAGAGAATGATTGCCCATGTGCACAGACACAAGAATTCATGCTCTTCTCTCGAACAACAGCTTCTCAACAAATTATATAGTCATTTCACAGAAAGGAACATCCAGATAAGGCAACTTACATATTAATTGGGTGACCTTTACAATCAACGAGTATTGATAGCAGAGACCAAGCCCTTTACTGTTATATATTGGGTGTTCTTAACTTTCTTAACAGGACTCATACAATGGATACTTTTCCCCTTGTTAGTTTACCTTGCATACTGAATGCTTTCAATATTGTTAAATGGCTCTATATAATGACTGCTTTTCCACCTTGTTAACCCATTACCCTTACCTCCAGCACCTCGTTGTCAATGCTAATCTTATCTGATCTGAGTCATGCACAGCAGAACGTCTTATTTCACAAAACTCAGAACTTAATTCTTTCCCTGCCTGGTTTTACCCTACACACATTCTCATTCCCTCCTTCTGTCATTTCATGATAACCAGTGGCATAGGAGCTGACCTGAGTGCTCATTTAATAGTCATTTAAATCCTCAGTAGCTGGGTCACCAAGGCCCGTCCTGTTCGAAAAATTCCCTGCATGAGTCTACCATTCGATGTAAGATAAATTTCAGAACAGCTAATCCCAGGAAGATTCCTATTATAATTACCCCAACGTAAATAACCATGTTAACTAACTAGGCTTTCCACCCTCCGAGCCCCCATTCTCCCCATCTGGCCCATCCCTTGCCCTCCTTTGTAGACCTTAATTGTTCATCTATCTTGTGGACATAGCAAGTGACATTTGTGGTGTTGTTGTCCCGGCCCATGATACATTTGCCCTGTACTATAGGGCAAACACCACACTGGTGGGCGAGGAGGTAATCCATTGCACAGTGATTTTGCATGGAGAATAATTTGAGTTGGCTCAGGTTCTGGATGATGACTTTGAATGCCCCTCGGCCAGCGTTGCCCAACATGGTAAGTCTGCATGCAAGATAGTTACGGTTGTTGGCAGCCATATTAGCCCCAGAAGCCCCAACGGAGAAAAAGCCTGCTGCAGTGTAACCAGCTGCCTGTCCTGCAGTAAGGGTGGGAAGGTCTTTATAGGCAGTGCAAAATTCCTCTGAAACATCACATTTCTGGCGGCCATGTGCTGGTTCCCATACCCCAGACAGGGTACAGTCCTGAGCGGTGGTAAGTGGACTCTAGGAAGTTTGTGGCCATACTGTTGAAGAAGGAAAAGTAGCCCAGGTCTGTAAAAAGGGTTTCTGAACAGCCCTTATCGTGAGAATAATCATGATTAATCCAGGCAAATGTGGTGCCAGTTGGATACGAGGCTTCCTTAACTCCCCCATCCATGACCATTGAAGCATCTTTCACATTCCAGATGGTTACTGGGGAGTTTCCCTCTTTGGCCTTGCCACCATATATCTTTCCAAACCCCCCCCCCCCCCCCCCCCGCCCACCCATGTCCATGCGGTCAGAAGGTTTGGGAAGATACACTCAGTTTGCCATGGGGGCCTGTGCAGCTTTGTACCGAAGACTTATTCTTTGAGACTGTGGCAAACTGTTACTGGCCAAAGTGCACTGGTAGTGTAGGCTGCAGTCCCACTGAGGAAAAATGGAGAAGAGAGAGTTTACTCCAGTGGGCTGGGGGAAGCAAGCAATGGTGCCATCACTGTACAGCCGTAGGTAGACTTGCTAGAAATAATTGACGACAGTATATTCCTGGATAGTCAGTACAGATTGTTCTGTATTGGGGAGGGCTATGTGGGACTGAGTCAGGGACATCGTGGGAGGGGATGTGCCTTGTAGAGAGGGGTTATCTTCAAGGGCCTCCCTGTAGCACTTCCTGTCATACAATAGATGATGGTCTATCCCTTTCAGGGGGTCCCTTCTACAGGTAAAGTCAAACTTGCAGCCCCAATGCCAACACAGAAGTTGCCACAGATTTCTTTGGTCCAGGATCAACTTGAGATTTGTTTGGGCAAGTAGTCCATTACAGTAATCGATTTTAGTCACATTCCATATCCCAAACAGATTCCCTTGCTTATTGGGACAAGCAAAAACATCTCCCCTGCAAAAATGATGGACCTGATTGCCCTGTTTGCAAATCCTGACCCTCCCTTTGGTATGCTGGATAGAGAGAAGTATATATATCCCTGCTAAACCTATGATAATGCTAATCTCCATTCATGTCCTCATCCCATCACCTTACTGGAGGTGTGTAGAGGCATGCAGTGTATCAATAGCAAGGCTGACAATACAGAGGTACAAATTAAAGTTTTTTTTTAATCAGTCCTTCTTAGTCCTTTTACTCCTCCTTCTCTTGGTTCGTCATCCACCGTTTACATTCACTCAGGTGAATCCAGCGATCCTTTCCTTTAACCTTCACTGCGGTGGGCATTTGGAGCAACACTAAGAACGGTCCTTTCCAGCAGGGTCCTAGCTTCAGTCTTTCCCAGCCTTGAATTAAGACCCCCTTGCCAGTCTCTACTCCTTCCCAGTCACCGTCTCGATTGGGTGGGGTGGTTTAGTGGTTTCCTTCACTTGTGAGTGGAGAGACTTTCGAGACGTCATTAGTTCTTTGAAATAATGCTGCATTTCACCTCCCATTATATGCAGATCTGGGGTGGTGGGGCCTGGTTGCCATCCCATGGAGTTCGTCCAGGGCGACCTGATGTTATTTTAACTGCTGTGAGACCGGTATTGGTTTGGGGAGTAATGCGTGTGTGGTACAGGCCAATTCAGTCCTGTTTGTAGAGTGAGTTTAGTAAGTTTGTCTTTCAGAATTCTATTTGCACGTTCCACTGTTCCTGCTGCCTTAGGATGATATGCACAATGGAACTGTTGGTCACTGTTGAGGATGATACACAGTCCTTGGTTGGTTTTTCCAATAAAATGAAGAGGGATAGAGAAAAGGTCATGCTGTAAATCAATGATGGTGAAACAGGAAACCACAGCGGGAACCTGCTCCAAGATGGTTGCAGAGTTAGAGATGGTGGCATGGAGGGGTACAACAATGTCATTCATGGATCAAAGGTCCTGAACTAGACACCAGTCAGGTCTCCCTGGCTTGGGAACACTGAGGATCGGGGTGTTACAAGGCAAAAGGCAAGGGACAAGGACACCTTGTTGCAAGAGGGACTTGTTCAGGGCGGAGACCATCTACTGCTTCCTTTTTAAGGGGATACTGTGAGACACATTGGGGTGTAACATAGTCCTATAAGTATATAACAACAGGATCGAACAAGGTTAACCCAATATCTGTCTTGGATATTGCTCAGACCCTTGGGTTGTGGGGACAGTGGGGCCAGTAGAAGGCTGATGGTAATGGAGGGTTCCATGGCACGAACTTAACAAGGAGTAGTAGAGAATAGTACCCCGCCCCCAGAACCATTGTGGACTACCGCAGAGCGCAGGGTCAGTATTAACCAGGGCATTAAAAACCATGGGCCCCATTTCACTGGCCACAAGGCCGTCCAGTACAAACAGTGTAATATGAGGGCTGATGCCCGGTGACTGGTGCCAAAGGAAACTAAGCACTTTAACACCAAGTGCAGACCCATCATTGCCGTTAACGAGGGCATAGAATGTATTGGCGGAATTTTGCCCTCAGTAATGGGCGAACAGGGTCTTTAATATATCAGAACATCCAGAAGGATCGTATGCAACAGTAATGTGAGGTTGGAAATTTTCGCTGGGTGAAGGTACGTCAAGCGGCAGGGAAAAGTCAGAGATATCTAAGGACCACCATTAGGGTGGTCTAAGTACCCAAGGGGCGCGATGGTTAGTAATACTAGAAATGCTAATTCCTCCATCCGCACAAGTGACTGATAGAGACATTCTCTGCCATTTGAATCTACCAGCAAGGTTGAGGCCCAGAGGAGGAGTGACTACAAACTGAATAATGGAATTCTGTTGTCTATAGAGGTCAAGGGGAATTCCTGGACGTGGAAGAAAAGACCCAAGAGGTGCAGTTTTTTTAATCAGTTAAGGGGAATTGGTACTGTCAGCATTTAGCATTGAGGATATAGCATTGGTGTGTAAGAGGAAGGGTAAGCAGGCAGACTCCACCCAAAGGTAAAGGACAGCTCCTTCTCAGAAGAGGAGGCGAGGACGGGACAATTTCTGTGTTTTGGAGAGGGGTCTTATCTGCTGAGTGCCAGTCAGTGAGAAAATGGGTTGTGGGCCGAGAAAGGAGCATGGCAGTTGGGGGTTCTGCCTGGGCCTGTTGTTGGGGTCAGATGGGCCCAACAAAGGACTGTCTATGTGGACAGTCATGCCTCCAGTGGCCAAAGGAACTACAGATGAAACAATTTGTCGGTGGGGGGTGGGGTTTGGGTATGGGCGAGTTGAGGTCCCCAGCCCTGATCTTGAAAATCCTGTGTGTCCGACCAGGGCGAGGAGGGTGTGTCGCGGGTATCACAGGACCATTAGGTTATGTGGCACATCCATGGCTATATGGATTAGCCCACTCTGGGACACAGGGCAGTGGTTCCGTTTGATAGCCTGCGGTGTCATATCGTGGGCCATATCACAGGTCAGTGAACCATTTTGTGCTTAACAGGCACAGGCGGGCTGGAGTCATTCAACTCCAGAAGTAGGGACCAATAATTTCATCTGAGACCTACTTTTTTCTGACCAATCTAGGGCATGAGTATGGATGGATTTACCTATTTCATCAGGGAGACGCTACATTAAGACTGCATTGAACTGGGCAGAGATGTTACCCACATTAAAGGAGGTATTGCCAGCATAGGTGGCACAAGTGGAATGGAACTTGTTGTAAAAGTCTGGACCGTCTTCATCTTTTAGGTGTACAGTTTAGAATTTTAGTTAGATCAATAGGTTTTTGAAGGGTGTGGCGCAGGGTATTTTGAATTGCATCTGTCTGATCATTTTCTCTCGGGACAGCAGCAGCAAAGGCCTCCCAAGTTGCATGGTTGACCAAATACACTTGCTATTTTTCAAGTTTGCCAGAGGTGCGCGTCATGCAACAGGGACTAAAAAGATCCTGGGGTGTGATTTGATAGATTTGGATAGTACTCTTGAGATGTTCAATGAAATCTTCAGGTCGGGTCTTCTTGTTTGGGGCGCCATTTATAATCATCCACGTTTTCTGTGGTTTCCATGGGGTATAGATGGGGATTGTGGGTCTTTGAGCAATGGTGTTGGGGCCTGGACTAGGTACTTGGTGCAGCGGAAACTGTTGGTGCGGTGGTTCAGGTTCTGGGCAGTGGAACCTGCTATTGGGGCGATTAATCATAGCATTAGAACTCGTAGGCAAGTCAGCATCAGAGTCAGGTTCGGGTGCACTATGCAGGAAACTGAGATCTGGGCACCCTGTCAAATACATTTTTTGTCGAGGTTTTCCAGAAACTGCTCTGGCTTCCATGGAGGAATAGGCTTCAATGTTGATTTACCTCGATTTAAACAACTGCGAGTCCCACAACAGATAGGATCAGCGTATGTGACTGAGGTAATAGCGTTACTGACTTGACCCTCTCAGGCTGGAAGGGGGAGTTTAGGGAAAAATTAGGGGGGCCTGTGGCAGAGCTTTGGGGGATCAGGGACTGATTGTAGGGTGGCGGTGATTCAGGTTGGGGGTGAAGGTTTGCCATCGGTGCTGTAGGGGTAGTTCGGGGGCAAACAATTGTCATTGGGATCTTCCCTACTATCCAGAAAGCCTGGAGTCCAGACATGTCCAGTGGTGCCTGAGAGACACTTTTCTCACTTTTGTCTTTAGCAGATTTGGGTTTAAGATCATAGATTTCACATAATGCCTTTCAAACCTCCCAATGATGGATTTTCCCTTTATCGTCAATAGTAGGAATAGTTTTACATTTAGTGGTGTATTAACTTGGTGGGAGTTTTCATTTATTGGGTGGCCACTGTTCTCCAATTAGTAGTTAAATCTTTCCATTTTTGCGAAATATTAGACTTCCACACCACAGCCTCCACTTTTGAACATTTATCTGGATCCCAAGTTCCCCACAATGACCATTATTAATTTCCCAACAATTTGTTCAGACGGGCAGTCAATCTATGATAATTTAACTCACCGTGCAGATTATTATGACAGATTTTTCCAAATGGGAATGAAAGACCCGATTTATCAAGGGTCTGTCCTAATTGCCTAAAGGTACTTTAACCGTTTCAGATTTAACAAATCGATTCCCACTTAAACACGGAAAACTTGAACCTCAAACACAGAGAGCTTGAAGCTCACCTAAACACAGAGCTTGAACCTCAGCACAGCACAGAGGACTCTAACCTCAACCAAACTGACCCCAGGGGACTTGGAACCCCAGTACCGCGCAGAGGATTCAAACCTGAATCACACACCCCCACCCCGATGCAGTGCCTAGGACTCAAATCTCAGCCTGCTTGTGAAACTGCGTCTCTCGACTGAACTAATTATAGTTTGAGGAATCCTTAGAATAGAGAATGATCGGACGAGGGGACCGTCTCTGGCACACTGGAATATCGAGAGGGATCAAAGTTTAAAATCTTACCTTGTGGGCCCATCCGTCTCGAGACACCATTGCTTAAGGTGGCCGTTGACACCATCTGATTGGAACCTATCCATTTGGATCCTGTCGACTGCACCAGTTTTGTTATCCTGTTATCCTTTCGGTTGAAGCGAAACGCTTGGACACACAGTTGTTTTACCTTCCTTTATTCCAGGCCATGGGGAGAGAGAACAATCGCCCATGTGCACAGAGACATGAGTTCACAGTCTTCTCTCGAACAACAACTTCTCAATGAATTATATAGTCATTTTACAGGGAAGAGCATCCAGATAAGGCAATGTACATATTAATTGGGTGACCGTTACAATCAATGGGTATTGATATCTGAGGCCAAGCCCTTTACTGTTCTACAACGAGTGTCCTTAACTTTGTTAACTGGATTCATACAATGGATATTTTTCTCTTTGTTCGCTGACCTTGCGTACTGAATGCTTTCAATATTGTTAAATGGCTCTACATAATGACTGCTTTTCCACCTTGGGTAACCCATTATCCTTGCCTCCAGCACCCCGATGTTAATGATAAGTTCTTGATCTGAGTCATGCACAGCTGAGCCTCTTGTTTTCTCAAAACTCAGAACCTAACTCTTTGCTTGCCTGCTTGTACCCGATACACATTCTCTTGAGAATTTGAACGTATTGTGCCATTCATCCTGCCTCCAGACATTTAATTACTTGAGTTTGGTTTGTATTGTCACAAAATTCTTTTATGGTGACAATGTAGTTGGTGACTGTTGATCTCATTACCACATGTCCTAAATTGAATGGTACTAAACTGAATCTTTAAATGAACCTTTCACGGGAGATTATGCACGTAAATCATTAAGTTGAAGAAGAGTTCTCCAGTTATTAGAGGATTGCTTGTGAGTCTCAAAACAAAGGTAGTATTCAGAAAATTTCAAACTGTCTTGTTTATAATGGACAAAATGTCTTGTCATGCTGCTAAAGTAGCACAACTGAAATAATTTATTTTGGATTGTGAGATAGGCTTTATTTAACTTTTTGCATTTAGTTTTCTTTTAAAAACTTATTTTCAAAGGACAAAGAAATTTTAAGGAGCACCATCTGCTGAGAGTTATCTATGTATCAGGTTCTTGTAAATTAAACCTCTAAACGTACCTAAGGAGTAAAATAATTGGAAAATCTATTATTTGTGTTCAAAGAAATCTAGTGATTGCAAAATGTTTAAGTGCCTTGTATTGGTTTGTTATTGACGTTTTCCAAGTTGAGGTCGTGATCCTGTCATTCTGTTAAGAAATGAAGCAACTGCTGAACATTACTTTAAGGACTTATCACTACTTCAGGTCCTGTTTTCAAATACTTGCCTATAACGCTAATTATACTTAAATGACAAATTGCAACATGATCATGAAATGTGTTCTCAAATTAGAACGTAGCTTTGGAATGGTGCAGTCACAATCTGAATAGATCAGAGAAATAAAGCACGCACTGTTTACATAGCATCTTTCACATCCTGGAGACATCTCTAATGAAGAACTTTTCAAGTGTATTTGCTTTGATAATATAGGCTGAGGTTGCAACCAGTTTGCATTAAACAAGGTTGCACAAATAGCTATGGGAAATAGACCAGGGTTAGTTTTTCTTCCTATTAGGTGAATGTTGTTCATGACATCAGGAAAACCAAACCCGATCTTCAAAGAATGTTGCCCACTCTTTTATGTGCACCAGATATTATTAATTTGGTATAATTTGGCATCTGAAAGTTGGTATCTCTGATGGTGTACTTTGGCACTACAGTAAAGTATCGGGACAGGCAAGAAAAGATCAATTCTAACTATTGTATGCTCTGAGCAGGCAATGCAGAAAAGATCATTCCTTTGTTTATATGACTGGTATTATGACAATTTTGATGACTACATTTTTTTAAAAAATGGTTCCATTTGTCAAGAATTTACAAAATGAGACTTGCTCTTACAGCTTGAATGATCAACAGGAAATAGTGGTAAGCTTTCACATCTTTAGTTTCCCCTTTTTTTGATCCTTCTGTCCTTGGAACTGACTCAATTTCTCCTTGGAGAGATTTAATGAGATATTAGTGTGTATTGAGCCGCAGGAAAAGTTAAGTAGGCAGAAGAAATAACTTTGATTAGAGAATCTACAACGTAAATAAACTTCAGTAAACCATATACTGTGAAAAAATATGTACTTTTAACTGTCTGGACCAGATGTGATGTGGAGATGCCAGATGTTTGGAAATAAACCTGTTGGCCTATAACCTGATATGTGAAATTTAACTTGGACCAGATGTGTCCAATTTAGAATCCACAAGAAAATAAGTGAACCTGTGGTAATTGTTTCCAATGACCCTGTAAACACCCCAAGGATTAGAGATGATGAATGTTGTCTTGAAAAATGAATCTGGAAATTTTACACTAATTTCTGCAGCATCTATTGGGTAGAGAGTTTGAGTGTTTTATTAAGGATGCTGTAAAAGCTTACTTGAAGGAAACTAAAGTTGTCAATGACTGACTTGTGTTTAAATGCAAGTTCTAATATTTGCATTTACATTGTGTTGATCTCAGTGTTCTGCACCAACAGTGTTTCGTGGAATTAAACAATCTATTTAGTAGCATTAGGCCATGTCACAGTAATCTGATGGAGTTCTTTGAGGGAGTAATTGAAGGGGAATTTATATCTACAAAACTTTCTTGGTTTTTTTTTTAAGGTGTTTGATAAAGTTCCAAGTGAAGAATTTAAAGAAACTTAAAATCATTTGATAAATGTTCAGTTAATTGGCTTCATTGATACTAGGAAGTAATATCGATAAAAGCTGAAGTTGTTGGTAATTTGCAAGAATCCATGGAGGCCTGAACTGGATCATCTGTTCATACCATACGTAAATAGTGAGTAAATAGTTCATCAGAAAATTTACTGACACAAAACTCTGTCCAAGTGATGAATAAAATTATATAAACAGCATTCAAAACCTCTGTGGCTTAATTAAGTATTAGGCTAAAACTGGTAAATGATCTTAAAATAAAATTTGCATTGAAGTACCAATCATGCACAGGAGTGAAAAATGCCCATCAGAAAAACAATGAAGGCATTACAATTTCCAGCAAGAGTGATGAAAAGCGATTTGAACTTCCACTTCACAGCTGAATGAATGAAATGACTTCATTTCATATTTTAAACTTTTATAGCATCTTAAAAAAAATTGACTGAACCATTTTGTTCACAGCTTCTGTTGAAATTACAGAAAATGAAGTTCCCCTTTTTAAACTTATCATCCATCATGTTCTTCACAGAATTACAGTTCTTTTTGCAAACAGTCCATAATTATTCCTAGTGTTGAATAAGGTCTGCATATCTCGGTTTGCTCCATATTACAGTTAAATACTTTTCCAGGCAGTTTTCCATTCAGTTTTTGAGAAGGATTTTAAACTCATCACAAGCTGTAAAGTTTGTTCGAATGATTTTTCAGCATTCCCCCCACTTCACCATCATGACAGATCAGCCTTCTGTAATCCTTAGATGGCTGCACAGTGCAACTGTTCAAATAGAGATAGTCGTTCTCTTGTATCCAGCTGTCAGAAAAGCTTAATAGCTAATTCTCCCTGCTGACCATACACAGCCGTGATATTCACTGATTTGTAAGGAAGGCTGTAGCCTGATCTCAAAAATGACTTCCTTTTCCCTCCTTCCACTGGCAACGTTAAGTGCATTAACTTTACATTCATATACATATGCAAATTAGCAATAATTTGAATTGAACTCTCTTTCATCTTTGAAATAAATGGACTATTTACAGCAGAATTATTGCAGCCCAGCATCTTCAACCCTACTTGTTGAGACTTCAGGAGGTTTTGTGTCTAATTATTAAAATTACAGAGATTGCTGTTATTGTCTGTAAGCATGAATGAATTACACCCCCTTCTCTGCAACAACAATCAATGCCTTCTTTTAATCACTAACACCCAGGTTTACTGTAAGACGACATATGACATAACCTCCTTTGTTTACTCTAAATTTAAAGCTACAGTCCCAAATATAATCTTATAATCTCATAATTGTGAGGAAAATTTATTAAAAGGCAAAGTGTAATTACCACTTAAAATTAAAGAGTTCTAAAAGTGGAGCAAGTATTAAGCTTTGCTTTAAAAGCACACGACCAATGCCCAAATTAGATATTCTCTTTTTAAAAATACTATTGAGGGGAATGATGGGAGGCAGTTAGGCAAGAGAGGCATCCTGATCTCCATTAATTTCAGAGGAAGATCAATGCTGTGTATATGTATAAATGGTAGTTTCTAAGAGGTCTGCATCGTTTTCTGAGTTCTGATGGACAATGTGGGGACCCCTCATTGACAGTACCATCATTAGGTGGTAAGGATGGACTAGAATATACAGAATTAGTTGGTTTCAAGTGAGCTGCCATGCAAAAGTGGAAATGATTGACTCTGTTTAATGAAGATCAAAAAGCTGACTGTAGGGAATGAATCGTATAGAGCCTGTGGGAGGTTATGTGGAAGGACAGAGTGTTGATGAACCAAATTAATTTCTTGCTTCCTTTGTATCCTTGTTACCACATGACAAGATGTCACAGTCCCAAAAATTGATAATTGAGTTGACTTGAAGTGAATTATTGAACAATAAAGCCAGTACTGTTTCACAGATCTCCTCATCTTCCACTTAGGCACCTTACAGTCTTTAGGGCTCAGCATTGCATTTGACCATTTGAGAGCATGAACAAACATTGTTCAAATAGAATTGCATGTAATGCATAATAATTGAAGGGAGCTGAGAAGTAATATTTCAAGGTGCATGTGGTTGTGATTAATCACGCAAGATAGATTGCACATGTCTATAAATCATCTCTCTGCATAGTCAGAATTAAGTAAAAATGTACTCCCTCCTCCCACATAACCTATGTATGTGAAACATATCTGCATTGCACAGTTGGCTGGTGTTGGCCATTAGATATTATATGGGTACAGGAATTGCATGCACGGAACCTAATCAACATTCTGACATTAATCTAGCTTACAAGGGTATAATTTTCAGCAGTTGACGTAAAGAGCAATGTTGGGAACGCTTTAGCCGTGGTGTGGATGTGCCAGTGTTGGATTGGGGTGGACAAAGTTTAAAAATCACACAACAACAGGTTATAGTCTAACAGGTTTATTTGGAAGTATAAACTTTCGGAGCGCTGCTCTGTCTGGTAGCTAGTGGAGCAGAATCATAGGACACAGAATGTATAGCAAAAGATCATAGTTACCTGATGAAGGAGCAGTGCTCTGAAAGCTTGTACTTCCAAAAAAACCTGATAGACTATAACCTGGTGTTGTGTGATTTGTAACTGGTAACTCTTTAGATCAGTGGACAGTTGAAATCTAGGTACGTTCATTGGGAGTTAATGTTTGGTGAATTTAGGGCCTTTACACAATTAGTACTGAGTACAGATGATGCATTTTGATTTTCTTCCCTCTTCCATGCTAAGATATTTACCTTGCATGATATGCTCACGCACCATTCCTTAACACAGCACAGGCTCTGATGTCAAGATGGGTGAGTTTCAGATAACATAATAGTACTTTCAATTTCCATATTCCAAATATTTCATTTGACTGTCAATGAATCTTTGATTAAATAATAATGTGAAATTAGAGTTTTTCTTTTGTTTTACTGCGCAAGGTATGATGATTTGGAAAGGACGACTTGAAAGGACCGTGGAAACTCTAACAGCTTGCAAAAGGAAGTTGAATAAGTAATTGAGGGGAGAAATTTTGCATGGTTCAGGGGACAAGATATTTGGATAGCTTTTTAAAAGAGCCCAAAAGACATGATATGCAGAAGTAAATCCTCCTGTGCTATTACATGAAGTAAATGCTGCTTAATGAATCCCCATAAAATGTACAAGTCTTCATTACTGATGAAAAAATTGCTTCCTGCTTATGAATTACAATTCCACTCTTTCCTTTCTCTATTTGCTACGTTTTATGTTAAGGTTCTTGAATACCTGGAAAGTAAGTTGCTTTTTCCTTTATGAATTGCCATTAGTTTGGTAAGAAATTGCTTATATGATACTTTTTTTCATTCTAATTGCAATTAGTTGGCAATATATGAACAAAGACTGGACATTGATAATATTGAGTTTTCTTGTTCATTTTTAATCCTAATTTCCTGTTCTTTTTGCCTTTTGCCTGTTGCTTGATGTGGAAAAAAGTCCCAAGGCATCAGAAAATTCATTGTCAAACTAACAAAAAAAATTGTGGGATGATGACAAGGTTGGACAAAAAATGAGTTCATGAGGGTCTTCAAGGATGATGAGGTAGTAAGGCTTAGAAAAGGAACTCCAGGTTTTAGTGCTTAGATACATGTGCTTAGTGCTTAGATACATTTAGTGCTTAGTCAACAGGATGAGGAGTTAGTAAGGATTTGGAGGACTGTAAGGTTCTGGGAAGGTTATGATCTGGAGAAGATTGTAGAGTTTAGGAAGAGTGCAGATGATGAATGCATTTAAACTGAAGGATAAGAATTTTAAATTTTAAACTTTTGAGGAGGGACCAAAGTAGGTAGCATGCAAGAGCGTGAAGAATGCTGGTGGAACAAACCTCATCTTCCGCTTAGGCACCTTACAGTCTTTAGGACTCAGCATTGAATTTAACAATTTCAGAGCATGAATGCCATACACATATTAGTTATTAACTATCCCCACAGTCCCAGATGCTGTGACAAATTGTGTTGCTTTCAGTACAATCTACCCAATTTCTATTTTTCATCGTCCCCATTAGCACCTATCGAGCTTTTCTTTTCCCCTGGCCTACTACCAACAATTCCTTTGTTTGCCTGCTCTTTTTTCCACTCTCTGGCCTCTCGATCCACCAATCTGCTTACTGCTTTACTCCCACTCTCTGTCATCATCGTGAATACCATCTTTCCCTGAATCGAGCTCAGAAGAAGGATCATGAGACTGAAAGCATTAACTTTCTTTTCCCTTCAGAGATTTTGCCAGGCCTGCTGAATTTCTCCATCAAATTTCTTTATTGGGTTCATTGCAACAGTGGTCAGGGTAAGGATGCATTATTTTATGCGTACTGAAGACTGTGATGTTGCTGATTGTAAATTGTGGCTCATTCAGTACTGGGTGTGTGACAGACAAACTTTCAACTTAAAAGAAAGAGTTGATGGAATTATTATTTGGTGTTGTTTGATCCTGTGTGTTTAGGTGATGCTAAGTGATAACATAGGTGAAGAAGTCATGATTTGGAGATGCCGGTGGTGGACTGGAATGTACAAAGTTAAAAATCACACAACACCAGGTTATAGCCCAACAGATTTAATTGGGAGCACACTAGCTTTCGGAGCGACGCTGTCACCTGATTGGGAGGTGCTCCCAATTAAACCTGTTGGACTATAACCTGGTGTTGTGTGATTTTTAACTAGGTGAAGAAGAGGAGAGATCCATGATAAGTCCTTTAGTAACTCCTCAGGTAGTAATGTGAGTGAAGGAAGAGAATGCATTGTTTCAGTTGCTTTATATTGGATAGGACCACATGAAGGAAACCTCAGTTAGCAGGATAAAGAAAAATGTGATATGGTCAGTTGCATTCAATCCCGCAGAAAGATCCTACCCATGGACCAAGAGGCCATCGCTCAATCCCACCTGCTCTAGAGGTGTGTAATCACATCTTTGAATAGAAAAATAAGTTGAATAAAAAAAAAGCCCTCTTTGTGGACAGTGGTTGTGAAAAATAGGTTAAATTTAAAAAAAACACGTTTGGGGAAGATATTGTGATGAGAGTTGTGACAATTACTATTACTTCAGTGTTGGGGAATAGCTCCTTTAAATAGTGTGGTAGGTCTGGTGTGATAAGTTGTGTATTGCAGTGGTAGTGCCACCAATTCCAGGTCAGGCATTCCACATTCCAGTCTCACATGTCCCAGAGGTGTCGCAACATGTCTGAGCAGGTTCATTTAAAAAAAAGCGTGGTCTACGGCACTGAAAATTAACTTTAACAAGCATGGAATCTCAATCTTGCAGATTTCAGTTATTGATGCAGATTTAACATTTTAAATTTTTTTTAAACATTTCCTTTTTGTCCCTTATCGCTCTTAATCCCATTGTTCCCTCACTGGCTTACTTCGTGTGCTTGATTTGATATCACTGCCATTTTATTGCTCATAAATATTTTCTAATCAACAGTAAATGTTGTTATGTTCCTCTGGATACTTGAATCTTGGTTTCATGGCTCAGACATTACCATGTCTGTCACTGTTTACAGGTTAATGGAGGAATATAGAACCATAGAGAGGTACAGCACAGAAATAGACCCTTCGGTCCAACCCGTCCATGCCAACCAGATATCCCAACCCAAACTAGTCCCACCTGCCAGCACTTGACCCATATCCTTCTAAACCCCTCCTATCCATATACCCATCCAATTGCCTTTTAAATGTTGCAATTGTACTCGCCTCCACCACATCCTCTGGCAGCTTATTCCATACACATACCACTCTCTACGTGAAAAAGTTGCTCCTTCGGGCTCTTTTATATCTTTCCCCTCTCAGCCTAAACCTATGCCCTCTAGTTCTGGACTCCCCCACCCCATGGAAAAGACTTTGTCTATTTATCCTATTCATGCCCCTCATAATTTTTTAAACCTCTAAAAGGTCATCCCTCAGCTTCCGACGCTCCAGGGAAAACAGCTACAGCCTGTTCAGCCTGTCCCCATAGCTCAAATCCTCCAACCCTGGCAACATCCTTGTGAATCTTTTCTGAACCCTTTCAAGTTCCACAACATCTTTCCGATAGGGAGGAGACCAGAGTTGCACGTAATATTCCAGCAGACCTCCCAACCCCTCAATACTCTGACCGATAAAGGAAAGCATACCAAACGCCGCCTTCACTATCCTATCTACCTGTGACTCCACTTTCAAGGAGCTGTGAACCTGCACTCCAAGGTCTCTTTGTCAGGCAACACTCCCTAGGACCTTACCATTAAGTGTATAGGTCCTGCTAAGATTTGCTTTCCCAAAATGCAACACCTTGCATTTATTTGAATTAAACTCCATCTGCCACACCTCAGCCCATTGGCCCATCTGATCAAGAGCCTGTTGTAATCTGAGGTAATCTTCTTTGCTGTCCACTACACCTCCAATTTTGGTGTCATCTGCAAACTTACTAACTGTACCTCTTATGCTCACATCCAAATCATTTATATAAATGACGAAAAGTAGCAGACCAGCATCGATCCTTGTGGCATTCCAGGCCTCCAGTCTGAAAAACAACCATCTACTACCACCTTCTGTCTTCTACCTTTGAGCGAGTTCTGTATCCAAGTGGCTAGTTCTCCATGCATTCAGTGAGATCTAACCTTGCTAACCAGTCTCCCATGGGGAACCTGTTGAACGCCTTGCTGAAGTCCATATAGATCACATCTACTGCTCTGTCCTCATCAATCCTTTTTGTTCAAAAAACTCAAAAAAACTCAATCAAGTTTGTGAGACATAATTTCCCATGCACAAAGCCATGATAACTATCCCTAATCAGTCCTTGCCTTTCCAAATCAGTGTATATCCTGTCCCTCAGGATTCCCTCCAACAACTTACCCACCACTGAAGTCAGGCTCATTGGTTTATAGTTCCCTGGCTTGTCCTTACTACCCTTCTTAAATAGTGGCACCACATTAGCCAATCTCCAGTCTTCCAGCACCTCACCCGTGACTATTCATGATACAAATATCTCAGCTCGAGGCCCAGCAATCACTTCCCTGGCTTCCCACAGAGTTCTCGGGTACACCTGATCAGGGCCTGAGGATTTATCCACCTTTATGCATTTCAAAACATCCAGCACTTCCTCCTCTGTAATATGGGCATTTTGCAGGATGTCACCATCTATTTCCCTACATTCTATATCTTCCATGTCCTTCTCCACAGTAAATACTGATGCAAAATACTCGTTTAGTATCTTCCCCATTATCTGCGGCTCCACACAAAGGCCGCCTTGTTGATCTTTGAGGTGCCCTATTCTCCCCCTAGTTACCCTTTTGTCCTTAATGTTTTTGTAAAAACCGTTTGGATTCTCCTTAATTGTCGTTGCCAAAGCTATCTCATGTCCCCTTTTTGCCCTCCTGATTTCCCTCTTAAGTATACTCCTACTGCCTTTATACGCTTTTCAGGATTTGCTTGATCTATCCTGTCTATACCTGACGTATGCTTCCTTCTTTTTCTTCACCAAACCCTCAATTCCTTTAGTCATCCAGCATTCCCTATACTTACCAGCCTTTCCTTTCACCCTAACAGGAGTATACTTTCTCTGGATTCTCGTTCTCTCATTTCTGAGGGCTTGCCAATTTCCAGCCATTACTTTACCTGCGAACATCTGCCTCCAATCAGCATTTGAAAGTTCTTGCCTAGTACCGTCAAAATTGGCCTTTCTCCAATTTAGAACTTCAACTTTTAGCTCTGTTCTATCCTTTTCCATCACTATTTTAAATCTAAATCTAATAGGATTATGGTAGCTGGCCCCAAAGTGCTCCCCCACTGACACCTCAGTCACCGGCCCTACCTTATTTCCCAAAAGTGGGTCAAATTTTGCACCTTCTCTAGTAGGTACATCCACATACTGAATCAGAAAATTGTATTGTACACACTTAACAAATTCCTCTCCATCTAAACCTTTATCACTATGGCAGTCCCAGCCTATGTTTGGAAAGTTAAAATCCCCTACCATAACCACCCTATTATTCTTACAGATAGCTGAGATTTCCTTACAAGTTTGTTTCTCAATTTCCCTCTGACTATTAGGGGATCTATAATACAATCCCAATAAGGTGATCAGCCCTTTCTTATTTCTCAGTTCCACCCAAATAACTTCCCTGGATGCATTTCCGGGAATATTCTCCCTCAGTACAGCTGTAGTACTATCCCTTATCAAAAATGCCACTCCCCCTCCTCTCTTGCCTCCCTTTCTATCCTCCCTGTAGTGTTTGTATCCTGGCTGCCAGTCCTATCCATCCCTGAGCCATGTTTCTGTAATTGCTATGATATCCCAGTCCCATGTTCCTAACCATGCCCTGAGTTCAAATGCTTTCTCTGTTAGGCCCCTTGCATTTAAATAAATGCAGTTTAATTAATTAGCCCTACCTTGTACCTGACTGTTTGACTTGCTTCTGTTCTTAGCTGTACCAGTCTCAGATTGATCTCTTTCCTCGCTATCTCCCTGGATCCCACCCTCCCACCTTACGAGTGCATTTTGGAAATTCAAATGAAGGTAGGAGTTTCATGGTGAATGGTGGGGCCTTAGGAGTGCAGTGGAACAGAGGGATCTTGGAATTCATGTTCACTCTTCTGTGAAAGTGGAGTCACAGGTAGACAGAGCAGTGAAGGCGGCTTTTGGCACATTGGCTTTCATCAGTCAGGGCATTGAGTGCCGAAGTTGGGAAGTTATGTTGCAGTTGTACAGGACAGCTCTTGGAGTATTGTGTTCAGTTTTGGTCACCTTGTTATAGGAAGGATGTTATTAAACTGGAAGGGGTGCAGATGAAATTCACAAGAATGTTGCCAAGACTCAATGGTTTGAGTTATATGGAAAGGTTGGACAAGCTAGGACATTTTACTTTCGAGCTTAGGAGACTGAGGGGGGAACCTTATGTACGTGTATAAGATCATAAGCGGCATGGATAGTGAATGCACTGTCTTTTTCCCGGGGTTGAAATCAAGGTCTAAAGGGCATCAGTTTAAGGTTAGAAGGGAAAGAATAAAAGGAACCTGAGGGGCAACTGTTTTACAGAAGGTGGTACGCGTATGGAATGAGCTGCCAGCAGAAGTGGTTGAGGCGGGTACAGTAACAGCATTTAAAAGCCATTTGGACAAATACATGGAGAGGAAAGGATTAGAAGGATATGGACCAAGTACAGGGAAATGGATTTAGTGTGGATGGGCATTTTGGTCGGCATGGACCAGTTTGGAGCAAAGGGCCCATTTCCTTGCTGTAGGACTCTTTGACTGTGAGATGTGTGTGGGGACAAAGATATTCAAGATGAAATTGGAGTCAAAAGATACTTGACTCATTCCGTGGAGCCCCTTTGTGGCTGGAGATTGCAACTACAGCATTTTGGTGACTTCTGTAATTGTAGCCCCTATTTGTGTTGGATTAAAAGTTATAGTCTAGACCCAGATTTTAGAGTTGCAAAGTATTGGACTTTTCTTTAATGGAAGTAGTAAGTTTGCAGTGGAAATGTTGAAGGAATGAAAATTGGCAGCAAATTTCTCAATTTGTTGATCTTTTTTGATTTAATAAATGTGTAAGCTGCTGCTGATGTGATCTGATCTGATTTCTAAGAGTTGCTGCTTTATGAGTAGCAACGGCTGTTAATGCAGATATGTTCTGCTTTCGTCGTGATGGGCTTTTACCTGATGAGGTAATACTTATATTAGTTTCTGTATCATAGGAATGAAACACAGATAACAGTACTGGAGGATTTAATAGATTTTTATTATAGCTACTTGTATCTAGCTATGCAACAGTCACAGGCATGTCTGGGCTATAGCCAAGCAATTTGATGTCAACGCTAGTACATTTCCCTCTGTGTCATGCTGCAAGAGGACTCAACAAGATGGGATTCGAGAACTGTGCATTTTTGGATTATATGCAATAACTTGGTGATTACATCATGAGTATGTTCCTGAAGAGTATATTTGCAGATGATGTTTTAGGCATAACAGAGAAATTTTGGATCGTAGTGCTACTTCTTTGTAATTTTTAATTTTCTCCAAACTGCTAGTGCTTGTTATTCCACTGTGCAAAATCTGAAGCTCACAGGAATTTGCTGTCCAGTAAGGTAAATATAACTTAGATTAGATTAGATTACTTAGTGTGGAAAAAGGCCCTTCGGCCCAACAAGTCCACACCGACCCGCTGAAGCGCAACCCACCCCCCCTACATTTACCCCTTCACCTAACACTATGGGCAGTTTAGCATGGCCAATTCACCTAACCTGCACATTTTTGGACTGTGGGAGGAAACTGGAGCACCCGGAGGAAACCCATGCAGACACAGGGAGAATGTGCAAATTCCACACAGTCAGTTGCCTGAGACGAGAATTGAACCTGAGTCTGTGGTGCTGTGAGGCAGCAGTGCTAACCACTGTGCCACCGTGCAGCCCTTAATGATTCAGTTTGAGCCTCAAATGATGGTCCTGTACTAACGGTGTGTGCAAAATAATTTCCATTCATAGGGAAGTGAGAATTCACCTACGTGAGTTGCCCTTGACACTCCACATTAGCCAAGTGCCAGAGTAAAATCTGCAAATGCATGCTAATATCGTACTGCTTTGGAAATTTAGTGTTGCTGCTTTGAAGCTTAGATTTCAGTAAGAGTGCAATTGAAAGCTTTCTGTTGCTTATTGGAAGGATGTCCCACAATTCTACAGATTTTCCCATTAAGATCATGAGGATTAGTTTGAGTTCAACACCTGTCATTTCTTCCATAACATTTGTGAAATGGTCCCATTTTTTCCAATCGACTAATTCTGAAAAGGATTTAAAGTTTACTAGATTAAACATTCTCCAAATAACACAAAAATTGATGTTAACAAAAAAAAATGCCTCCAGGATTGTTGCTGTTCTTTGCAAATTAGTTGAGAATATGGATCTCTTTCTTTCACTTAAATCGGATGTGAAGCAATAGGTTGAAACATAGAAAAAAAATAGTAACAATGTTTGCTTTCCCCTTGCCAAAAGCAACTTGTCCATTGTAACAATTCAGTTTTCAGGGACCACTTTTGTGATTTGTCTACTTTTCCCAGCTTAACTTTCCTTTAACCATAATGTGAAAAAAACATGTTAAATATCAGAACTTTTGTCAACATGGCCTGAAATAAAATCCATTGGTGCCTTGTTCTTCAGTCTGTGTTCCAGTCTTGTGTTTTGGCTGCACTGTCAATCTATCCATTCCCCATAAATGAAAATCAAATGGCAGTTTGCCCTCAAAATGTTGGAGCTGTTACTTAAATAATTAAAATCTATTGTGTGCATTTGCCAAAAGAGCTGACAATGTAATTAATGCTTCAGGAATCATTGTGCAATATTTTAATGAAAATAGACTTTTTTTGTTTTTGAATGTTTTTCACGTGAAGTAAACCGTCCAATTTTCACAGTTGTTTAGCAGTAATTAGTAAATTTTTAACTCTTCTTTGTAGCCAGAAAATACAGGATCACTTTCAAACCTTAAGGATTTGTGGCTGGATGGGAACCAACTCGTGGAATTGCCTGTGGTAAGTTTGTTCAGCAATTACTGTCTTTCCTTCAATGACTTAGTTCTACTTATCATTTGGAATTGCCCTGCTTCTTGGTTTTTTGATTTTTATTTCAGGTGCTGTCCATTTGCTGCCATTTCATTAATTACAGTTTCAGTCATGATCTATTTCCAAATATAGCTATCCAAGCATTTTATGTATTATCCATTTGTGTTTTCAGTTGAAGAATGCTTAGCAAAGCTGACACATTTCTCATATTTACCCATAAAAACCTAACGTGTTGCTTTTCCTATTCCAAGTGATTTGTAATTGATTTAGTCGCTATCTTTATCACTAATCACGGCCTCCTCACTTTTACAGTGTCAATTCTGTACTTTCTTTTTAGACAGGAAGGTATGCAAACACAACTGTAAGCATCTCTGTGCTTGTCTGGGTCACATGCTTTTGAAGCATGAGGTGTTGATCACAGGGAATAGGAACAAAAGGAGGCTAGTTGGTTCCCTCAAACCCGCTCAGCTATTTAGTAGGATTATGACTGATCCGAAAGCCTCACGTCCACTTTCCTGCCATTCCCTGTAGCTCTTGATTCCCTAACGGATTAAGAATCTTTCTACCTCAGCCTTAACTATGGACAAGGACTCTGCTCCCACTGCTGTCTATGGCAAGGAGTTCCAATGGCACACAACCTTGTGATAGACAAAATTCCTCTTCATCTGAGTCTTAATTGGGTACCCCTTTATTTTGCCTGCATATTGGTGCCACTTCTATGCTGTTTGGCCTTAGACTGCTAACCAGGGGAAGTATCCTTCACAAATACGTAAAGTGGGAAGGTTGCTGCGGAGAGAGAAACCATTGAGGTGACTATGTTCTGTGGAAGTTGGAGCCAAATATGCACATGTTTATTCAGTGGAATGGAAAAAATATTGGTAATGGAAATGAGTAGGCATTGGGAAGGCAGTGAGTTGGAGTTTGCAATGGGACTTGCAAACAAATCCCTGTGTCCCACAAGAGGAAAAAATGGTGTTTTGGCTTCTAAAGTGTGATAACTCCGGGAGAGAGGATTCTGTAAACAAGTTTTATTCTTTTATTGTTGTGAAGGGGAAGAAGTGCATAACCTTCTAAGTGATAAAAACAAATATTCAACTAAAACTTGTTGTTCATTTTGCAGGAGCTTGAGTGAACATTGTAATATATACCTAGATGACAGCAGGGTTATTGCAGGGTGAGAAGTGTGATGGACCAGAGGCAGCCGTTTCTGCATAAGTCATTGGGAGGCATTCAGCTAATTGTTGAGGTAGAAAGGAATGATCAGAGTTTAGACTATTCTAGGCATTAAATTGAAAGTCGGTTTCATGGTACGCTAGCTCTAACAAAGATGCAAGCCGATGTAAGTGCTGGGGGTCCTACCATGACCAAGGGAGGTAAGTGAGGTAAGGTCTCAAATTTCAGAAGTGTTGAAATATTTTATTTTTAGAAGCTTGATATTTGGATGTTGTGTGAAATAAGAAAAGAAGTAAACAACCAATCGTCTGAGAAGAGACACAACCAATAGTTGAAATCCAAATGATGCTGCAGTGAAGCCATCTTAAAATGATGCTGGAATTAGAATGGCATGACTGTTGCTATATGTTTAAGAAATATGTAAAATAAAAATACTCGATGTACTTCATATATGGAAATTAAGCTGATCAGTCAAGCTGGTGTAGAGTATTTAGAGAGCTGCTTATACAGTCACCTGTGATTGCACAGGAGAAGATGGAGCTATAGTGGAAATGTACTGAACTGTACTGAACTAAACTAAACTAAGAATATGATGAACTAGTTCATTCTCTAGGGACCTGGGTTAAAATTCCACCTTGATAGCAAGCAATCAAGTTAGGAATTAAAAATCAGCCTCATTAATGTTGACCATCAGACTGTCATTGATTTTTTTAAAAATCCATGCAGTTCACCAGTGTCCTATAGGGAAGGAAATCTGTACATCGTCGGGCATAAATATGACTCCAAATCCGTGACCCGCTGTTTAAAGGAATTATGGAATGGTCAACAACTCTGGCCTTTCCAGGAATGCCCACGTTGTATCAAAGATGTGATGATGCTGCTTCTTTAACAAGGTTATGTTGTCCTCATTTTTCTTATCAGAGGGTATCTAAATGCAGATACTCTGGTAGGTCGAGATTTGAAGGATTTTTGAAGCAATTTGGTTTTAGCAGCAATTTGGTTATAGCTAACAGATACTGCCTGAGGAAAAAGGCTTTCAAGTTTAAGAATAACACTTATACAATGAAACAGGAGTGGTCAGTTCTCCCAGCTGTTTTTGTTTGCTTTTGTTTGGTTTTATCAGGCAGTTGTGTGGTGAAGCTGTTGGACCCAAAGGAGTGGGCCCATGCTGATACTCCCTCCCTCTGACATCGCTCTTGTAAGACCCTATGTTTGATTTTACCTTTTTTTACCAAGAGGTGTTTATGGGGATTGTTGCAAGTGTTTGGAATAGCAACATTTAGTTGGGATAATCTGTTGGGTTTTCAGATAGGTTAAATTATTCTGTTTTCTTTTGTTTGTGTTTCATTTCGGTAATCTTGTAAATAAATTGTTCCGTTTAAAGCTAAGTGGTTTGACCAGCTGTGTCACTCCTGGAATATCCGCTGTACACCAGCTTAAAACAACTTTCAAAGTTAGGGTCCAGGTTACTTTCTTGAAATGTTTTGATGGGGTCTGGCCTGGTCCATAACAAAGAAAAAAAAATATGATTCTGTGTTACGACATGGAGGTGAACCCCTCTGTGAACTAAACCAAACACTCAGAAAAGCTTGCCTCGCCTTGTAATCTGTTAAAATATGAATGACTGAGAACTCCCAAATTCCACTGTTTTAAAAAAAATAATTAAAAATCGCACAATACAAGGTTATAGTCCAACAGGTTTATTTTGAAGCATTAGCTTTCAGAATACTGCTCCCCTTCATCAGGTAGCTGTGGCACAGGACCATAAGACACAGAATTTATAGCAAAAGATTAAAGTGTCATGCAGTTGAAATGATATATTGAATAAATCTAGGTTGCTGTTAAGTCTTTCACGTCATGTTCCTCCTCATGTGGATTTCTCTAGCCTCCACCCGAAACTTATCAAAACAGCCATCCCCTATGGACAAGCCCTACGCGTACAAAGGATCTGTTCAGATGAGGAGAAACATGATGGACACCTGAAGGTGCTCAAGGATGCCTTCATAAGAACAGGGTATGATGCTCAACTCATCGAATGCCAGTTTCGACATGTCACAGCAAGAAACCTTAATGACCACCTCAAGACAGGGGATGCAACTGATTGGCACGCTTCGTTGTCCAGTACTTCTCAGGAGAGGAGAGGCTACGCCATGTTCTTCGCAGCCTGCAATACATTACCAATGAGGATGAGCACCTTGCCAATACCCATCCCTATGCTTCCACTTCTTGCCTTTAAACAACCACCAACCCCTCAACAGACCATTGTTCACAGCAAACTGCCCAGCCTTCAGGACAACATCGACCACAATACGGTACAACCCTGTCATGGTAACCACTGCAAGATGTGCCAGAGTGTCGACATGGATACCTCTAATACATGTGGGGACCCCACCCACCTTGTACGCGGCAGGTGCTCATGTGACTCTGCCAACGTTGTCTATCTCACATGCTGCAGACAAGGATGCCCCGACGTATAGTACCTTGGTGAGACCAATCAGATGCTAGAACAACAGATGAATGGACACTGAGCAACAGCCGCCAGCTGGAGATATTCCCTCCCAGTCGAGAAGCACTTAAGTGGTCAGGGACATTCGGCCTCAGATCTTTGGGTGGCCATCTTCCAATGCGGACTTCAGGATATGCAATAACGCAGAGTAGGCGATCAGAGGCTGTTAGCCCAGTGCGGTACCCATGAGGATGACCTCAACTGGGACCTTGGGTTCATGTCACACTAGAGGTACTACACTACACGCGCACACACACCCAGACCTATTTTCATACACATGCGCGTTCTCTCTCTCTCTCTCTCTCTCTCTCTCTCTCTCTCTCTCTCTCTCACACACTCACACGAACTCTCTCTCTCTCTCTCTCTCTCTCTCTCTCTCTCTCTCTCTCTCTCTCTCTCTCTCACAGGCTTAAACTCCATCACCAAGCATGTGCACACGTAAACAGACACACTCACGCACACTCACACTTGCTCTCTCTTTCTCATGCATGCATGCACACACATGTAAGTCTATGGGGTAAATTTGCATTTGTAGAATTATATTTGCAAATACATTTTATTTTGCTCAAAAAGCACACAAATCTGGAAGCAGTCAATCCATGTAATATTTTATAAATTCCATTTTGGAAATAGAACCAGACTGACTCAAGATTGGGACACAGACAGACTCTAATGTCGCACCTTTACTGCATTGTCTGAGTTGAGATGTCACTTTTTTTATAGTACCTTAAGTTATCTTGAGAATGTGACTTAAAAGAAGTTTTGGGGTTTACATAGTAATGAACTGAAACCCATTCTAAACAATAAAAGATGTAACAGCAATCTAGGTTTGTTGAATGTATCAATTCAGTTGCATGACACAGTAATCCTTTGCTATAAATTGTGTCTTATAGTCCTGCTCCACAGCTACCTGATGAAGGAGCAGTGCTTTGAAAGCTAGTGCTTCTAAATAAACCTGTTGGAGTTTAACCTGGTGTTAAAAAGTGTTGTGCTGGAAAAGCACAACCAGTCAGGCAGCATCCAAGGAGCAAGAGAGTCGATGTTTTGAGCATAAGCTCTTCATCAGGAATACTAACGCAGACTCTCATACACTTTCCTTCTCATACACACAAACATGCAACCCTCCCCAAACCCACACACTCACCCATGCACAAACCCTTTCACAGGCTTATACTCCATTACGCTCACTCACATACTTTACCAGAAATGCGCACACTCTCATGCGCACTCATATTCACACGCACACACTCACAAAATTCCTGATGAAGAGCTTATGCTTGAAACATTAACTTTCCTGCTTCTCGGATGCTGCTGGCCAGATGTGCTTTTCCTGCACCACACGTTTTGACTCTGATCTCCAGCATCTGCAGTGCTCACTTTCTCCTACAACCTGGTGCTGTGAGATTTTTAACTTTGTCCACCCCAGTCCAATACTGGCTCATCCACATTAAGAAAATAGCATCAATTTATTTTTTAACTGTAAAAGTGAACATTAAACAACAATTATTCACAACTCTAAGCCCCCCTTTCTCTTAACTGTTTACTGTCTGCCTCCAACTCTACAACAATATGCTCTTCCAATAAGACACTTAATAAAAAATTAAACCAACTTAATTTCAAAACCGCACAGTTGCTGTCTTCTTCTGTGTCTTTACTCTTCCGCCTGAGGATCTCTAGGGGTCGTCATCTTTCTAATTACTGTGAGTATGCTTCACGTGAAAAGGTACCTTTGGTAGAAAGTGTTTCTAATTTCTTTGAGAGCAAGATGTTAAGATGGGCAATTAGCTTTCCAGGAGTTTCCATCTCTCCAGTAGTTGCTCTTTGACCAGTTATCAAAATGTCTGCATTCTTATACCCCCAACATTGGATCATTTCATTGTTTCAATGTTGACAAAGCAATAAATTCAAACCCGATTGGGTTTTAGTTTTCTGGGGCATAATTTAAATGGAGTGGTTAAATTCAAATTGTTGTCAAAACTGCAACCAAAGCTCAGATATCCATTTCACGGCCAAATGTTACATATTTTCAATTTTCCAATACACTCTGGGACTTGTATCTCGTCACATATATAGGTGCTTCTAAGTTCTCAGTTCAGATCAGCATTCTCTCTCTTAAAGATACAGTACACGCCTACAGCTTCATAACAGTCTGTATGCCAAGTTATCGAAGAGATCTTGATCAATTGAGTCAGTGGGCTGAAGAGTGGCAGATGGATAATTTGAATACTTAATTTGGATAAATGTAAAGTATTACGTTTTGGTAAAACAAATTAAGAGAATTGTGTAACTCTGATGAATACAAAGCACAGTAAGAGTGCTGACTTCAGGTAAACATTTTCCATTTGAAATGTGACTGAGATTTGTCACTTCAAAAAAAATTAACAAAATGTGTAACAAATAATAACTGATCAGGTGGTACAAATGAGAAGTGCATGCAAAACAATATTTTTAATGTATGTCTTTTTTTACATGAAGTTGGATAAACACTGATAGATCAATTCTGGTATAGCACTAAAGATATCTTGAAGTAAATTTTCACCAAAATGCGGGCATTTTATATGAAAACATTAAATTTGCGCTTTCAAATGAAGCTGAAAGATGTAACTTTTAAAGTTTTCTTTCATGAAGCGTTTTTTCACTTATTTAATCTCTTGGATGCTAAGTTAACAAGACCCTTGATTAAGGACTTGCTTTCCATTTTGGAATAGCTGAGTATTTTGTACAGAAACTTTATGTATATAAACAAAACGTGTTTGAATCAGTGGGAGAGGGGTTGCCCTTCTCAGCACTGTATGCTTTACTGCTAGACTTTCATGTTCCTTTTTTGTTGTTAAAATAGGAAATTGGAAACCTGAAGAACTTACTGTGTTTAGACGTGTCTGAAAATAAACTGGAGAAACTCCCGGAAGAAATCAGTGGACTTGGTTTGCTCACTGATCTTCTGGTTTCACAGAATCACTTGGAGGTTTTACCAAATGGAATTGGTAGGTTCACTTCTACAAGAATGTTTTGTTATGCTTTGGCTTTAATTTTTTGTTTTATTGATTATTTTTTCTCGTTCTGCTGTAATGCACAGAACATAGCTTCATTTTCTGGTGGCTGATTAGAAATGGCTTGAGAGCAGTTCATTGTCTAAATAAGAATGATTAAGAAAGAAAATCTCTCACAAACGTGGAAAACCTGGATTGTCTTTTTCTCTACTTCTATACATTCTGTGAATGGATTGCTCCTGAAATTTTTTTCTCCAATTAAGCCAACATCAGGATGCTTGATTTAGACATTACTTGTGGTTGAAAATCTCTCACTAACAGGTGTAAAGGCAAGATAAATTTTGTTTGTTAATGAATGAATGAATGCATAATGGCAATTAGAATCAAAGTGATGTTTCTATTGATCCGCACCCATAGAAATTTAGCTTAATACTTTGTCATGCTGTTCAAGTTTATAAATTCTATGTTTTGGGATTGGCATGGTTGATCTTGACACATTTAAATATACATCCCTCTCAGCGTTGTTCCTGAGAAATGAGATTTCAAAACACATTCAAATGCAAAAATTACAGCTGAATAGACGAACATGTAGACTTTCCTTTTCTAATATGTTCCCTCTCACCTTTCTGTAGGAAAACTAAAGCATCTTTCCATTCTGAAACTTGATCAAAATCGTTTGGTTCAGTTAACAGAAGCTATTGGTGAATGTGGAAATCTTACAGAGCTTGTACTCACAGAAAATCAGCTAACGGTCAGTATTTCTCATTAATAATTTTTGTTGCACCTGCATCTGTACCTTCAGGTCCGTCCGTCATGTTGATTCCTGTGAAACCCGTTCCCCCTTATTGCCAGTCAGAGTAGCCTCACTTAACTGCACAACAGAAACAAAAAGGGAGTTATTTTGCCATCCGTTCTGCTACTGTTTCCCTTGGTCACGAGTCAGCCTTATCAAACACCTTTTGATAAATATGCATTAACCTTGTCAGTTCTGTGTTCCTAAAGGAACCCCATAAACTGTAACCTTTCCCTCTGAAATCCATGCTGGCAGCTCTCTTTATATTGGCAGTTTTTAAGATGTTTTTCCATTTCATTTTTGAATAAACATTCTATTATTTTTTCAATATCTGACATTAAGCTGACTGGTCTCTAGTTCCCTGGACTTCACAATCTTGATTTCTAAATATAAGAATATGTTGATTTATTTTCACATCTCATTATACTGCTCTGTATTGTTAAATACTTTGATTCATACATGACAAATCCTCTGTCCTCCTCCTCTTACCCTATTTTCAATGATCTGTCCTCCACATGTGAAAAGACTTTAAACCGGGGTTGATAGGTTAGGGAAGAAGCATGCTGAGGGCATGCATGAATGTGCATCATAATATTATAGATGTTGCACAGGCTTTCTGTTTCTAATTTTTAGGGCTAGCATTATTGTATCACTTGATATTTCCCCACATGAGATTCTTGGCTTTTTATCTTGGATCTCTTTTGCCTAAAGTTCCCAACTCTTCCAGGCCAGATTAGACAGCATCAAACATTAAATTAATTAATTGGGCTAAAGCGTTTTCTGTTTACTTTAAAGATGTCCATTACGTCTCAGGTACCAATGCATATTAACACCTGAGAATATGTTACAAAACTGTGTGCTTTAAAACAAGCAGATTAAAAAGGAAACTATGTTCTTTACCAAGCAGCTCAACCAATCATACATATCTGGGAATATCTGAGATCAAAGTTTTCAGCCAAAAAGCATTAACTTGAGGCACAAATTGGAATTTTATCCTCCCCATCAATTTTGCAAAAGTCACTAGTTTGTAAAGCCAAAGTTTTAGATAACGTGCAAAATGATGTTATCCATTCTTAATCGATAATCTTCGTGTGATATTTGCATAACTGTCATTAAACACGATGTACACTTAACCACAGTTGTTTCGCATCCATGAAATGCTCATGTAGAGGACCAACATTCTCCACTTTGAACATTATTCAGTGAGAGTCATGGACAAGCATACTGCACTGAAGAAATCTGGTTACGTCCAATTTCATTGATACTGAGAAAATTCTAATGCATCAGTTTTGTTTCGTATTTTTTGAATAATGCTGAGATGGCAGCAGTGATTTTCTGTTTAGAATTTGACAAGAAAATTACAGCCTCAAATCTCCACCAGCAATAAATTCAATGCAAGTGGAGAATAATTAATACCCAGTTAAAGTTCCAAACTCTGATTGGTATCCCTGAAGGTTTGATCATATGAAGTTGACCCTATGTCATTGGACCATGTGATATTTGATTGTGCTATTTGATTGCTGTTTTATCACATACTTAGTCAAATGTTATTACATTTGCTATACAGAAATCAAGTCCTGTGTAGTTGTTTCTTTGCATGTGATTTTGCACTAGTAATTATTAAGGAAGGTTTGAAGAACAAGAAGTCTACCTGGTTTTTTTAGCTCTCATCTCTCATACTCTCTCTCCTTAGAGCCAGTTTTGGATCCGTTTTCAGATAAATGTACAAATTCTGATTTAAGACCCTCAGTCAGATGTGCTCCAAACTTGGACCGCATGTATCAAAACCCATCAGGTACATATTAACCTGAGCCCAATCACAAGATTGTACATACAACAGTGGATTCGGTTTGGGACTGATCCCTTAGTGCCTGTTACCTTAAAGTCTGCTTTGAACTAATTCTTCTAAATGACTTCTGAGCTTTGATACAATGAAGGTGGAATTACTTAGAATTATAAAAGTTACAGCACAGAAGGTGGTCATTTAGACTCTGTCTGAATGTCCTCCCTTCTAACCCCATTCCCAACAAATCTGTTTACATTCCTTCTTTTCAAATATTTAATCCCTTCCTTTTTAACTTAGTTCTCAATATCTATCCGAACAATCAAGTGTGGTGAAGTATCCGACAGTTTATTCACCTCAGTACAAGAATTGTCCTTGTCTAATGGTCCTTACCACCTTGTTTTTGTTGTTTGTGTTTTGAAGAAAATGCTAGTCCCCAAAACCCATGACACCCCACCTAATCACTAGCTCCATTCTCTTGCTTGACTACTTCTCGAAAAATCTCCAATTTTTCAATCTCCAAGGCTTTCCCAGATCCCACATTTCTGTTTTCCTTTTATTGATGCACCCCTGCCATAGAGATACATGCATCTCTGTCCCAACATCAAGACCTGAGGGTTCACTCCCCAGTTTACCTCTTGATTCCCCCATGCCATCTTGGTAGTCTGATTCTTCAATCTCTATCTCATCCCACCCGTTTGCTCCTATTCCTCAGATTTGGCAGAACATTTAAAGGTTTCCTTAGCCATAATTTGTAAAAGTGTCTCTAAATAAGGCAGATTTTACAATGACATGAGAAGCAATGGTCTGTTCCAGGCAACTTTAAAAGATTTCTGGCACGCTTTTAACATCATACATGGCTCGCAGACTCAGCTTACATGTTGTTGTGGTTCAGCTTACATCTATCATTGTGTTCTCTCATACGTGGATGTTGCAACTCTGACAGGAAGAATGTGCTGTTAATCCAGCTTCACTTCTGAGTTGTACCATTAGTATGAATCTTTAAATTCAATACTAAATAGTCCAATTGCTTCATTTCAGTACTTCTGTTATTCGGAACAAAACTCTTTTCCCAGGTTTATTTAATGAAATCAAAAATGACTTGTTTATTATAAACTAGACCTATTCTTTAAACAAGTGGAAAAACTGCTATATAGCAATGTTTCCTTAATCTCAAGCAAACACATTCAGAGGGCAAACAAGACAATACAGTTCTGCAGAGACACATTTAAAAATAAACAAAGAGAAATAACAAAGAAAGAAACACTCCTGTGGGCCACGGATCTAAACTTTCTGCAGCAATGAGTTTCACAGAATAACCACCCTCTTGCTGAAGAAATTTCTCCTCATCTCAGTTTTAAAGTCTCAGCCCTTCATCTTGAGACTATGCCTTCGGTACGTATTCTCTCCTATTAGTGGAAATATCTTCGCCACATCTATGCTATCTAGGCCCCTCAGTATTCTGCAAGTTTCAATGAGATCCCTCCTCATCCTTCTAAACTCCCATTGAGTACAGACCCAGAGTCTTTTAGCCACTTCTCATATGACAAGCCCTTGATCCTTAGCATCATTCTTGTAAACCTCTTGTGGACACCCTCCAATGTCAGCACATTCTCATCAGACACTGGGCCCAAAACTACTAGTGATATTCCAAATGTGCTGTGACCAGAGCCTGTACAGGCTTAGCAGTGTGTCTCTACTCGGCACGGTGGCACAGTGGTTAGCACTGCTGCCTCACAGCGCCAGAGACCTGGGTTCAATTCCTGCCTCAGGCGACTGTGTGGAGTTTGCACATTCTCCCCGTTTCTGCGTGGGTTTCCTCCGGGTGCTCCGGTTTCCTCCCACAGTCCAAAGATGTGCAGGTCAGGTGAATTGGCCATGCTAAATTGCCCGTAGTGTTAGGTAAGGGGTAAATGTGGGGGTATGGGTGGGTTGCGCTTCGGCGGGGCGGTGTGGACTTGTTGGGCCGAAGGGCCTGTTTCCACACTGTAAGTAATCTAATCTAATCTAATCTTGTATTCTAGCCCTCTTGAAATGAATGCTAACCTTGCATTTGTCTTCTAAGCTGCCAACTGAACCAGTATTTTAACTTTAAGAGAATCCTGAATGAGGACTGCTAATTCCTTTTGTGCATTAGATTTCCAAAGCCTTTTCCGGTTTAGAAGATAGTCTATATCTCTATTCTTCCGACAAAAGTACATAATCTCTCACTTCCTCACATTGTGTTTCACCTGACTCTTTAACCACTCTCCTAACCTGTCCCAAGTCCTCTCCAACCTCCCCATTTCCTCAATGGGCACCTGTTCCTCCATTTATCTTTGTGTAATGTGCAAAATAAATAACAATGCCCTCAGTTCCTTCATCCAGATCATTAATACATAGCGTGAATAGTTGTGGTCCCAACACTGACCCCAGTGGAACTCCACTAGTTAATGATTGCCATCCTGAAAAAGGCTCCTTTATCCCCACACTCTGCCTTTTGCCAGTCAGCCAATCTTCTGTCTGTGTTGGTACCTTGCCCCTAACACCATGAACTTTTATCCTATTTAGCAGTTTCTTTGCAGCCCTTGTCAAAGGCATTCTGGAAATCCAAATAGGTCACATCTCCTGGCTTTCCTTTGTCTAATTAGCTTGGTACCTCCATAAAGTATTCTAACAGATTTGTCAGACATTATCTCGCATTGATGACCTGTGCTGACTCAGTCCTGTTTCAATGTGCACTTCAAGTAAATGGAATCTCCTCTTTAATAATGGACTCTCAAATCTTACCAATGACCCTGGTCAAGCTTACCAGCCTATTGTTTCCTGTCTTCTGCCTCCCTCCCTTCATGTAAAACAGAGGTCTTACATGAACCATTTTCCAGTTCTTTGGGACCCTTCCTGATGTTAGTGATTCCTGAAAGATCAACACCAATACCTCTACAATCTCCTCAGCTATCTCCTTCTGAACTCTGAGGTATACTCCATCTGTTCTAGGCGATTTTATTCTCTTTCCCCAGCACTTCCCCTTTATGACGGCTAATACACTCACCTATAATTCTCAGGAAGTATGACTCTACTGCTGGTTTCTTCCACTGTGAAGTCTGATGCAAAATACCAGTTCAGTTCTTCTGCCATTTCTCTGTTCTTCACCATGACTACTGCTGCCTCAATTTCCAGGAGTGCAATGTTCACACTTACTTCTCTCTTACGTTTTAGATATCCAAAAAAACTCTTGCAATCTTCTTTTATATTACTAGCTAGCTTATTCTCCTATTTCTTCATCTCCCCCACCTTGTTGCTTTTCTTCTTATCCACTGCTGTTTTTGTTTTAAAGGCTTCCCACTAATCTGTACAATATTATGTTACTACTTTTGCGTTGATGTTGGCCCTGACTTCATTTGTCAGCCATGACTGCTTCTTCTCTTCAGTATGTTTCTTCTTCCTCAGAATGAATTTCTGGTTTGCCTCTTGAATTACTCCCAGGAATTCTTGCTATTGTTGCATCACCATCTTCCACTCTCATGTCTTTTATAGTCACCTCTATTCAACTGTAATACTGTTACATCTGATTCACTCTTTTCCGTCTTAAACTACAGACTGAATTCTATCATATTGTAGTCATTGTCCCCTGGAGGAGCCATCCCTCTAAAGCTTTCCTATTCATGCACTTGTCCAAATATCTTTTAAATGTTGTAACTGTGCTTGAATCTACTAATGGACTTTTAGATAAGCACACAAATATGCAAAGAGTGGAAGGATATGGACCAAGGATAGGCAGAGAGGGTTAGTTTTATTTGGTGTCATGTTTGGCACAACATTATGGGGCAAAGGGCCTGTTTTAGTGCTGTACAGTTCTATCTATGCTACTAATTTTGCTGTCATCTGCAAACTTACTAATCACGTCTCCTAAATTCTTATGCAAGTTGCTTATATAAACGACCAACAAAAATGGACTCAGCACTGATTCCTGTGGAACACGCTGGTCACAGGCTTCCAGTCTGAAAACAACGCTGTACCACCGCCCTCTGTCTCTTACTGTCTAACCACTTTTGCGTCCAATTGACAAGCTCTCCCTGGATTCTATGTAATCTATCATGTCAAAGGCTTTTTTTAAAGTCCTTGTAGACAATGTCTACTGCACTGACCTCATTAATCTTTTTGGTTCTGTCCTCAAAAAACCTCAATCAAGTTTGTGAGATATGATTTCCCACACACAAAGCCATGATGATTTTCCCTCAGCACTCCTTGCCTTTCCAAATGCATGTAAATCCTATCTCTTAGAATCTCTTCTCCTGACCGTCTTTCTGAAATAAATGCACAATATTAGTGACCCTGCAGTTCTCTGGAACCTCATCCATGGCTATAGATACTAAAATCTCTGCTTGGATCCCAGCAAATTCTTCCCTAACTTCCCATGTCCTGGGATACACTTGATCACATCCTGAAGATTTATCCACCTTCGTGGTTTTTAAGACCTCCAGTATCACTTCTTCTGTAATGTGTACTTGTTTCAAGACATCCTTTTTATTTCCCCGAGTTTCCTAACCTCCATGTCATTGTCCTCTCCAAAAATTGATGCATAATATTCAGTAAGTGTATCGCCCATCTCCTATGGTTCCACTACACACATGATCTTGTTTATCTTTAAGGGGCCCTATTCTCTCCCTAATTTCTCTTAGCATACTTGCAGAATCTTTTTGAATTCTCCTTAATCCTATCTGTCAAGGCTATCTCATATCTCCTTTTGTCTTCCTGATTTCCCTCTTAAGAATGACCCGACACCCCTTATACTCTTTTAAGAGATTCACTTGATTCTAGTTGTCTATTCCTAACATGTGCCGTCTCCTTATTTTTGACCAGATCCTCAATATCTGTATTTATGCATCATTCCTTACTCTTACCAGCCTTACCCTTCACTCTAACAGGAACACAATGCCTATAAACTCTTGTTATCTCACTTTTGAAAGCCTTCCACTTGCCAGTCTTCCCTTTTCCTGTGAACAGATTACCCCAATCGACTTTTGAACATTCCTGTCTCATACTGTCAAAATTTACATTACTCCAATTTAGAACTTTAATTTTTATACAAGGCCTGTCCTTTTCCATTACTATTTTAAAACAAATAGAATTATGATCTTTGGTCCCCCCTAAAATTTCAGTAACTTTCCCCACCTTTTTCCCAAAAGAAGGTCAAGTTTTGCTTCTTCTCTGGTGGGCATATCTACATTTTGATTAAAATAAATTCTTGAATACATTTAACAATTTCCTCACCATCCAAGCCCTTAAGGCTATCGTAGTCCCAGTCTGTATTTGGAAAGTTCAAATCCTCTTCTGTTTCAACCCTATTATTCTTATATGTCTGAGACCTCTGTGTATTTGTTCCTCCGTTTCACTCTGACAATCCGAGCAAGGTGATCAACTCCCTTTTTTTGAGTTTCACTCATATAATTTCACTGGTGATCCCCCAGAAATATCCTCCCTAAGTACAGCAATAATGTTATCCCTAATCAAAAATTCCACTCCCCCTCTTGTCTCCCTATCTATCCTTCCTACAGCGTCTCAACCCCAGATCATTGAGCTTCCAGTCCTGTCCCTCCCTCAGCCACGTTTGAATATTAGCTATGGTGTTCCAAACCCATGTTCCTATACATGCCCTGCATTCATTACCTGAAAGACCCCTTGTATTTTAATAAATACAATTTAACTCTTCAGCGTTACTTCATTCTCTGGCTTGCTCTCACCTGCCCTTTCTAAGTAACTTGTTGTCTTCTATTCCAACTCTCACTAGCATGTGTCACTGGGAGTAATCCCAAGATTACTATCTTTGAGGTTCTGCTTTTCAACCTTCTACCTAACTTCCTATATTCATTCTGTAAAGTTTCAACCTTATCCCTAACTATGCCATTCTTACAAATGTGTACAATAACATCCAGCTTTTCATTGTTCTCTTTGACATTATGCTGCAACTGCTTTGAGACATCCTTAACGCTGGCACCAGGGAGGAAACTTACCATCCCAAATTCGAGCTCAGCTGCAGAAGTGCTTGTCTGTGCCCTGACTGGAGGGCCCCCTATAACATTACCCTTTTGAATCTTGACAAATCTGGCTTGACAGAAGTGTCCAAGAAATGACTGCCACTTCTGTTTTCCTCGAAGATGCTATCCACTCGCACAACAGTACCCAAAAGGGTATATCTGTTTGAGGGAGGAATAGCTGCAAAAGCTCCTATATTACCTTTCTACCTCTCCTGACAGTTGCCCATCTATCTGACTGAACCTGTGACATGACCACTTAACTAAATTTACGAACAGTTGCACTCTGTGCTTCCTGTCTGCTCCTCATCGACTCCAGCTGCCTCTCCAATCAATCTAAACAGTTTGATATGAGATGGATCCAAACACAGTGCAGACAGTGTCTCCAAGGATAATCAACTCCCTTATCTCCCACATCTAACAGGAAGGGCATTCCACTCCATTGACTGACATAATTGCCTCTTAAACATTTGCTAACGTAGACTTAACTAAAAAGACCCACACATTTTTCAGTTCCAGCGTTTCTAGACTGCTGCTGGCACACAGTGCTGCACAAATTTAAGCCTATATTCTATATTGTAAGCTTAAAAGAAGAAGCTCGAAATAAATGTTTTTTTTTAAAAAAAGCTACCTTTACTCACAATTTTTAATTTTAAGCATGAGACAAAAAAAAACTAAATGCTTAAAATCCAGTCCTTAGCTGAACTCGAAAATAGCTACCACCTCCGATCCCCTAACACTCGGCTTACAGCTCTAAGATATGCCAATCCTTTGGACTCCTAGATTCTGTTTGACAAAAATAACAGATCCAAGATCTGCTCACTGTCATTATTTTAACTGCCAGCAGTGAACCCTCGACAAACAAGTTGAAAAGGTCAATCTTCCGAGTTCTATGCACACAAAAACAAAATCTCTCCCCAGAACCTTCAACATGCATGTAGACAGGTCTCCTTCCTCACATTCTTTCTTTTGTTTGAAAAATAATTTTAAAATAACATTTTTCTCCTTCTGCTATTAAAAAAACCCAGGATAATCACAAGAAAAGCCTCCAATTCAGGAGTAGATGCAAGCTCCACACTACTTTCCTTCCACTTTTTTTTAAAAGTCATCCTTTTAACATCCATCCTGTTGAGTTCTGTCAAATATGTATGCTTCAATAGGGCCACCTCTTAATTCTTCTATATCCTTTGGAATTCTTCTAAATTCCAATGGATATAGATTCAGGCTGTTCAACCCTTTCACATAAAATAATCCCTTCATCGCAGTAATCATTCAAGTGAACCTTACACGGAATGCTTCTAAATGCACTTAATCCTTTTTTGAGTAAGAAGACTGACACTGTAAGTTATACTCCCAGTGTGCCCTCAGCAATGCATCCTTCATCTTAACATTCCGTTTCTGTAAAAATAAGTTACAACATTCCATTTGAATTGAAATTAAATCTGAGAAATTTACACAATTCAACTAGAATAAATTTTTCTTGATTCTTAATGAAGAAGAGATCGATTGTGAAATAATCCACATAATTTGGAGCAAGTGCCTAGTTTAATGTTGGTTTGAACTACTAAGTATTTAGTTGAAGAGGAGATAAGCAAAGACTCACGATTCTGAGCCTGGTTTGATGACTGTAATTTCAAAGGGAAGTATGTATTTATATCTAAAAGGACATATATATATTGAAGATTCAATGAAAGTAATCAGATTTATAATCCTAATTATTTTTCCTAAAAAAATTCTTAATTATTATACTTCTAGTGTTGAATAGAGAAGGAAATAAGAACTTGTTATCCTTGTAAACTTATTTTTAATATTTGAATAACCTTGTGATCTGCTTGATTTTGGGTATATTGTATAATGTCTGTTTTATTTTAGAGTTTGCCACGAAGTATTGGAAAGTTGCGGAAGCTGACAAATTTTAATGTGGACAGAAATAGATTACTTTCCATTCCTAAGGAGGTAAGGCTGTGTATCTTTATTTGGAATCAATTCAGAGGAATTCAGAAATCATCTTAGTGCTCTTTAAGCGAGTAGATGGTGCCGCTTCTCAACGTGTGTGCTTATATCCATCACTCAGATCATTCTTGCAATTCCCATTCGGCACCTTTAGACAGAGTACAATTTCTCATACTCCAGCTGTGAAAATTTTTTTAATGAGGTAATTATTTTTAAAGAAATGCCATCTCTAGGTCATTAGATCAATGTATTCATGATGTTCTGACAGCAAATGAAGTTCAAATTCTTTAAGCCTTTCCTAAGGAACCATGTAGGTTGTGTGCTGTTATCCCAACTACTGGTGAAAAGGATGTCATTTAAATGTTATTGAAAAGTATTTTATTTTCTTTCTGAAATTATAACTGAATCACTGATGTGCACAATGTAGTGCTTTGAATTGAGTGTTTGAGGTATAATTCAAAAGAATAAGCCTTTCTAATGTGCTGTTAAAGCTGATCAACGAGTTTTGCATGTGCATATGGCTTCCCTATTGTCATATTAGTGCAAAGTCATTCCAATGCTTGAGGCAGTCATCTACCATTAGAAGACTAGACATTTCTTGCATCTAGTTTTCTTGATCCATTTAAAATCCAATATCTTCCATTGTTGAATGCTATTAAGCACACAGTTACTGGACTACTTTAAAACTAAAGACAACGCACAGATTTGACTGAAAATAACTTGCTCCAAGACATCCTTTTTTTCTCATGCATTCCATACTCCTTGTCTTCTCTGGCTATTTGACACACTCATTCGTTTGGCCGAACTGGTCCTCACCCTTAACAATTTCTCCTTTGAATCCTCCCACTTCCTCCAGACCAAAGGGGTAGCCATGGGCACACATATGGGCCCCAGCTATGACTGTCTCTTTGTTGGCTACATAGAGCAGTTGATCTTCCATAATTACACTGGCACCACTCCCCACCTCTTCCTCCAATACATTGATGACTGCATTGGCGCCACCTCGTGCTCCCGCGAGGAGGTTGAGCAATTCATCAACTTCACCAACACATTCCACCCTGACCTTAAATTTACCTGGATCATCTCTGACACCGCCCTCCCCTTCCTGGACCCCTCCATCTCCATTAATGATGACAGACTTGACAGTGACATTTTTTACAAACCCACCGACTCCCACAGCTACCTGGATTACACCTCTTCCCATCCTACCTCTTGCAAAAATGCCATCCCGTATTCCCAATTCCTCCGCCTCCGCCGTATCTGCTCCCAGGAGGACCAGTTCCACCACAGAACACACCAGATGGCCTCCTTCTTTAGAGACCGCAATTTCCCTTCCCACGTGGTTAAAGATGCCCTCCAACGCATCTCGTCTACATCCCGCACCTCCGCCCTCAGACCCCACCCCTCCAACCGTAACAAGGACAGAACGCCCCTGGTGCTCACCTTCCACCCTACAAACCTTCGCATCAACCAAATCATCCGCCGACATTTCCGCCACCTCCAAACAGACCCCACTACCAGGGATACATTTCCCTCCCCACCCCTTTTCTGCCTTCCGCAAAGACCGTTCCCTCCGCGACTACCTGGTCAGGTCCACGCCCCCAAACAACCCACCCTCCAATCCTGGCACTTTCCCCTGCCACCGCAGGAACTGTAAAACCTGTGCCCACACCTCCTCCCTCACCTCTATCCAAGGCCCTAAAGGAGCCTTTCACATCCATCAAAGTTTTACCTGCACATCCACTAATATCATTTATTGTATCTGTTGCTCCTGATGCGGTCTCCTCTACATTGGGGAGACTGTGCGCCTCCTAGCAGAGCGCTTTAGGGAACATCTCCGGGACACCCGCACCAATCAACCACACCGCCCCGTGGCCCAACATTTCAACTCCCCCTCCCACACTGCCGAGGACATGGAGGTCCTGGGCCTCCTTCACCGCTGCTCCCTCACCACCAGACGCCTGGAGGAAGAATGCCTCATCTTCTGCCTCGGAACACTTCAACCCTAAGGCATCAATATGGACTTCAACAGTTTCCTCATTTCCCCTTCCCCCACTTCACTCTAGTTCTAAACTTCCAGCTCAGTAACTGTCCCCATGACTTGTCCTACCTGCCTATCTTCTTTTCCACCTATACACTCCACCCTCTCCTCCTTGACCTATCACCTTCATCCCCTCCCCCACTCACCCATTGTACTCTATGCCACTTTCTCCCCACCCCCACCCTCCTCTAGCTTATCTCTCCACGCTTCAGGCTCACTGCCTTTATTCCTGATGAAGGGCTTTTGCCCGAAACGTCGATTTCGAAGCTACCTGGATGCTGCCTGAACTGTTGTGCTCTTCCAGCACCACTAATCCAGAACCTATTTGAAAGTATGTCTTCCCTCTGCATACTGTCTGATTTGAATGTCATTCAGAATTGAAAACACTCTATTTGTGAAACTGAGTGCAGTTTGTTGATGCAGCAATCTGCCGCACAACACTTAACTATAAGGCAATACTCACATTTTGGAATAGCATGTTGCAACATTGTTTACATTGTATTTCAGGTTAAATAAGATTGATTTAAATGAGGAAATTAGGAGGAGTTTGTTTAATTCCCATGCACTTTTAACCATCAGATTTGTAGTAAATACATTTCAAAAGTGTGTTAGATTTTTAATACAGATTCAATTTGATTTACTTTATGGCATCAGTGAATTTGGTGATAATTTTATATAGCAAGGCAAGTTATGCCAAAAATATAAAGGCAAAGTTTACAGATGCTGGAAATCTGAAACAAACACAATTCTGCAGAAACTAAACAGATCTGACAGCATCTATGGGAGAAGAAATAAGGTGTTAATGTTTTGAGTCCAGTATGACTCCTCGGAAGGCCAACTACTCGATTTCTCTCTGAATCTTTTATATAGAATCTGTGTGGTTCTGTTGTCTTTCCTGCAACACGGCTAAAGTACAGCACGTCTAACACACAATCTACACTTTGTCAACTCAGTGACTTTCGGTCTCTGTCTGTAATCTTTTGAACTGATCTTCTGTGATTCACAAACTGTCCTGAGTGCTCTTTTGGAAAACTTGCACTAAACTGCTTCCCTGTTGCTGGGTGGAATTGAATGTCTTTACCTCGAAATATTTAGAACCAAGTGTATTTTCAAGGTTACATTATCTGAAAACGCTGGCTATCCCAGTACAATTGGGAACAGAAAATTGATTTCATCATTGCTACAAAGATCCTTATCAGTATTGCTATTTGTAAGTTAAAAATCTGCCAGTTTTGAATACAGTTAGATTTGGGAAATTCAGTATGAATGAGGCTTAAGTTGTACCGAAGGTGTGGAAAAAAAATGACTAAATATTGTCAACAATGACAACTAAATTATAGTGGAAAAGTGCTAATTGAGGATTTGAAAGCTTAATGTTTTCATGTTTTTACTTCCTGGGAGCGTTCACTGCTTGGGAAATGAATGAAATAGAAATGTAAAGCTGTGAGTATGGTTGTATGTCAAGCCCATCTGTGACTGCACTTGAGCATGAAATGCTGAATTCTAGTTTGGGAGCTGTGTTCGCCTTGTGATTACTTGATTTTGTGCATTGCATTTCATATCCTGCTTGAATTGTTTGTTTTGATTTAATACCAAAGCTGAACATTCGTTTGAAACAGCATGAGCATGCAAAAAAGTGGTGTTCTTCAATGGTTGTGGGTTGTTTCAGGCAAATGAAGATATAATGTAAATTTATGAGATCATTAACTTTCAGCATAATTGTACAATTTTTGTAAATTGGCTGCAGTGAGTGAATACTGGAGATCACCTTTCAATTTCAGGCCATGAGCAGTAAATAACATGAGCTAGTTTATAAGATGTTCTCATAAAGTTCTGATTTTCCTGTCAGCTGTCCTTGTCAGTTTCTTATTGGTAAACACTCTGTTGGCACAAAATCTCATTGCTGTTATGACCATAAAAATTTGTAATGATAAGGAAATATTTATGGTGTATTGGTAGATGAACTGCAGCAGTGAAAATTCAAAAAGAATTGAGTAACAAATGGTAGAACAGCCATCTCGATTATTTTTAAGTTATGACTCCTCAAGTTTAAGATGTTTTCTGTAGAGTCAGAGTTATACAGCATAGAAACAGGCCTTTTGGCCCATCCTATGTCTATGCTGACCAACAAACCTGAAATTATACTTCTCCCTTTTCCCTGCACTTGGTCTATAGCGTAGTATGCCTGATATTTTAAGTGGTGAGAGTATCTGCCTCCACTACCCTCTCAGGTAGCACATTCCATGTATCTATTACTTCCTGGGTGAAAGCATTCCTTCTCATATCTCCTGTAAACCACTTGCTCTTCACCTTAAACTAATACCCTCTGATCTTGGTCATGTCTGCTATGGGGAAGAGATTGTCGTGATCTACTTTGTCTATGCCTTTCATAATTTTGCACCCCCCCCCCCCCTCCCCCCTCCCCCCAATAGCCTCCTCTGCCCAGCCTGTCTAGTGTGTCCTCATAACAGAGACTTCTCATCACAGGCAACATCCTGACGAATCTTCTCTGCAACCTTTCCGGTACAGTCACAACCTTCGAATGGCACGCCGAGCAGAAGTGCACACCGTATTCTATCTGTGGCCTAACTAATGTTTTGTAAAGTTCTAACAAGACTTCCTTACTCTTGTATTCTAAACCCGGCTAATAAGGGCAGCAAGTCATTTGTCGTCTTCACTCCCCTGTCCACCTGTGCTGATACCTTCAGAGAACAGTGGAATTGTACATCACAGGACCTTTGATCTTCAGTATTTCCTAGAGACGTACCATTCATGTCCATCCCTTATTAGACCTTCCAAAATGAATCACTTAACAATTACTGAGATTAAACACCATCTGCCAATGCTCTGCCTAGTTTACTATCTGATCAGTATCAGACTCTGGCCTGAGACCATCCTCCTCAGCATCAATAACAACATCAATTTTTGTGTCAGCTGCACACTTACTAATTATACCTTCAACATTCAAATCCAAGTTGTTAATGTACATAACAGAGAGCAAGGGCCCCAGCACCGAACACTGCTGGTCACAAGCTTTCAATTACAAAAAAAAACCTCCATCACCCATTGCCTCCTATGTTTGTAAGCCAGTTTTGGATCTAGTTTGCCAAGTTGCCTTGGATTCCATGGGCTCTTACTTTATGGAGCAGCCTTTCATGTAGGATCTTGTCTAAGGCCTTACTGAAGTCCATGACAACCACATCAACTGCACTCCCCTCATCAAAACATTTAGTCATCTTTCCAAAAAAAAATTGAACTAAATTAGTCAAACAGGATTTCCCTCTAACAACTCTGTGCTGACTATCCCTGATCAATCATTGTACTTAGCAAGTATTGCTTAATCCTGTCCCTCAGAATTTATCCCAATGATTTCTCTACCACTGATATCAAACTAACTGGTCTGTAATTACCTGGCCTATCTCTGCTGCTCTTCTTGAACCAATAAACCACATTATCTATCTTTCAGTCATCTAGCATTTCACTGTGGCCAGTGAAGTCATAAGTATATCACCAGAGTCCCAGCAATCTCCTCCCTTGCCTCCCAAAGCAGCCTAGGATATATCTCATCAGGGCCCTGGGATTTGTGCACCTGCATCACATTAAAATGTTTAATATTATCTTCTTATTAATCTTAACGTGCTCTAGAACCTTACCATCCCAACTGAAATCCTGAGCTAAAGTGTCTTTTTCACCTGTAAATATTGGTAATGAATAGCCATTTAAGACCTTAACTCGTCCACTGGGTCCACACATCAGTCTCTAATAGTCCCACCTTTTCCCTCTTACTCTTAATATACTTATAAAAAGCATTGAGGTTTTTCTTGATCCTATGTACTAAAGATATTATGTGGCCCCTCTTTGCCCTCCTAATTTCCTTTTCAAACAACCTCGCATATGCTATACTTTTGAAAGGGCTTCTCCTGTTTTTAATGCACCTGACACATGCTTCCTTCTTTTTCTTTGCAAACTCTCTGTACCTTGACATCCAGGTTCACTGCTCTTCCCTTCATCCCAGAGGAGCACACATACTGAGCCTGAATTTTCACTATGCTACTTAAAAAGACTCTCACTTTCCAAATATAGACTTAGCTGCAAGTAGCTGTTCCCACTCTATTTTACAAGACCCTGTCCAATGATATTGAAATTGGCTTTCCCCCAATTTAGACACTTAATTTCTGCACTAGCCGCATCCCTTTCCATAATGATTTTGAGTTATGGCCACAATCCCCAAAATGTTCACCCACTGAATCTTCAAACTCTTGACAGGCTACATTTCTTGGGATTATGTTTATCACTGCCCCATCTTTAGGAGGATTATCTACATTCTGATGCACAATACTCTCCTGGATGCACTTTAAAAATTACACCCAGCTTGATCCTTTCTCATTAAGGTGGTTCCTCGGATGCTGCCTGAACTGCTGTGCTCTTCCAGCACCACTAATCCAGAATCTGATTCCCATTAATGTTAGGAAAGTTGATGTCCCTGTTTCTCTCACCTCTTACTGTGATCAGCTTGCATATCTGCTCCTGTATCTCTCTCTGACTGTTGGAAGGCTTGGAGTATAATCCCAACAAAGTAATTGGCACTTTTTTATTTCTAAGCTCTTCCCAGGTGTCAGTATTTGAAGACCCTTCTCAGAACTTCTCCCTCATTTCTGCCGTGATGGTTTCCTTATCCATAATGGTATGCCCCACTTCTCATGCTACAACCCCTACCGTAATCTCTACCTAACTCTCAACTCCTGCGCAGGGCCTGTTTTTTTTCACCAATGTCTTTGGTATGTACCATGTCTGCTGGCTGTTCACCCTTGCCCTTCAGAATGCCCTGCAGTCGCGCTTAGGTATCCCAGACCTTGGCACCAGGGAGCCAACAATCTTGTTTGCTGCCATGGAGCCACCTGTCAGTCTCCCTTAAAATCGAGTCACCAATCACTAAAGCTCTCCCAGTCTTTTTCCTCCGCTGCTGTTCAGCAGAGCTAACAGTTGTGCTACAGTTGCTTTTCCCTGAGAGGCTATCTCCTCTCTCCACCCCAACCCAGTATCCAAAAAAGTATATGTGTTTGGGAGGGGAATGGACACAGGGAACTCTTGCACTGACTGCCCACAGTTTCTTGTTTTTCTGGTTGTCACCCAGCGCTTTTCTGCCTGTGCAGTCCTCATCTGTGATGTGACCAGCTTGCTAAACGTGCTACTCACAATATTATCAGCCTCATGGATGCTCCATAGTGAGTCAATTTGTAGTGCCAGCCACTTGATGCAGCGAATCAATAGCTGCAGCTGAACACACTTCCTGTACCCATGGTCTTCATGGACACTAGAAGGTGATTTCCCACATTGCCAGAGCAGCATTCCATGGGGCTGAGTTATTCTACCATTGTGATCACAGTTAACTACAAACAATGAATTGTGACCAATTCTTCAACCTTTCCCCTACTCTCGATAGTGGATTTCCTTCTCTTTCTCTCTTCCTGGTGAACTATAACTACCAAAACAAGGACTTTACACTCTGTCTCCCTCCTGGCGGATTGGAACTATTTGGTGCCGCCCATTTGGTGCCGATCATTTGGCCCTGCCATTTTGGCTCTAAACTGTTTTGGCGCTCATTACTTTGGCACTGAGCTGTTTTGGTGCCAATATATACAGAAAACCATCGTGTCAACATTTTGGTTTGTCTCTCTTGCTTAGAATGTTTTCAGCCATTTTTGGTATGGGGTCTACAAGAAAATAGAAAGAAAATTGTATTACAGCTTTCCAATGTGAAGACGGAAGGGCTTAAATATCATCAAGGCAGTAGGTGACTATTAAGAATTGTTAAATGAGAAAATGATTACAAAACGAGATTTGAATCTACAGTGTGTCATTACAGCTTTGACTATCAACTCTTGCTAGTTGAGAAAATTACATTGGGTCGTTAGTCATCCTCTCTTCTTTAACCAAACAAGACTTTTTTTTTATTCTGACTTGGCGCCAAAACAGCTCAGCGCCAAAGTAATGAGCGCCAAAACAGTTTAGAGACAAAACGGCGGGGCCAAATGATCGGCGCCAAAACGTGCCCGACCCAAACCCCCCCCACCTTCCTGGTACCACTTACTCAGTCTCTCGGCCTAGTTCCTAAGCAGCCAATCCTCTTGCGCTGTGTCACTTTTTGAACCCTGACATCACCTTAGGTGTTCATCTCAGAATCCAGTTACAGTTGCCACCAATCACCTCCAGGTTCACTGCTTCTCTCCCACTACTGGTGCTACTCCAGCTGAAATTGATCCAGGTTCTACTCCTCTGGGTTTTATCAGGTTCACTGACATTCCTGTCTCGCGGCTGCTCTAACTCTAACCTTTTTAGGTTTAAATTACATGTATAAACATCTAAAATAACTTGTCATTTATAATCCATTTGTATCTCATGAACTCTGTAAAACGTATGCACTTAGTATTTGGGATATAAGTATTAAATATTAACTAGGTGCTGCATAATAATCGCTTATTTTCTATGGTTTTATCTTGTCACATAACTTCCTGTTCAACAATGTTTTTGCAATTCTACCAGAACTGAAACTTAGTGTTGTTATTACCAGATGAGGGAGATTGTGTTGTAATGGTAATATTACTGGACCAGTAATACAGAAACATGTTCTAATTCTCTAGGGACACCGCTTCAGATCCCACTATGCCATTTGGTAGAATTTAAATTCAATGAATAATTCTGGAATTTAAAAGTTGGCTTGGTAATGGTGACCATGAAACTACCATTGGTCGTAAAGCACAATCTGGTTCACTGCTATCTTTTAGGGAAGAATGTCGGCCACTTTACCTGCTCTGTCTGAATGCGACTTTAGATCTACAACAATGTGGTTGACTCTCAGCTTATCTCTGAAATGGCCTAGCAAGCCAAATGGTTTAAGGGTAATTAAAGATAGGCAACAAATGCTGGTCCTTTTGGCGATGCCCTCATCTTGTCATAGAATAAACAGGAAAAAAAGATGAAGTGGGGTGAATTGGCTCACTTTTTTTTAAACCAGCTCGGTTGGCTGTGACTAAGATTTTCAATTTGTGTTAACATATAGCTATATTGTTCAATTAAAGCAAAACACTAGCCAAAACTCAAGAGCCAATTATGAAGTATGTTGAAACTCTGTTTTTTCTCGTTAAAGACTGCCAAGAGACAGTTCTAAAGAAACTGCTACAATTTTGCTCGAAAATACTGGGAATATTGCACAATGTATTTTCATACTGGACTGGTATGATTTATAGCTTCTAACTCTTATTTAGAGGTAACATGGATCAGGAGAATTTTCCCAACTACTTCAGTCTACTGAGTTCAAGTTAGGAAATTCCATAAATACTTGTTGTGTTTGTAAGTTTCAGGCATTGTAGAAGAAGCTGCCCAAAAAATATTACTGTCCTTCAAATAGCCTGCTTATTTTTAATCAGCCTCATCTGTATTATAAGCATTCCAGATATTTTAAGGAACCTGCCTTTCTCTCAAGTCATTAGTTTTCCTTTCCATTTGAAGTTCATCTCTGGCCTTGATCCATTTTTCCCCCATTGACGATTCTTGACAGATCACGCAGTACTTCCAGGTTTGGCAGGATAAATTGGGTTTTTCTATTGTCTGTGGTTTTATGTTATCCAGGGAAGAGCCTCTGATTGCCCCACAGATAAGATTAGATGTAAAATAAAACTGAAATGAAGTAATTTACTAATCTTCCTGTTTTATTAACACAAATAACAACTGGTACAGTTTTTAAGTGAGTAAGTATATGGCTCTGCTAAATACTAACAAAAGATGTATTACTGTATCAAATCTAATAGAATCCAAATTGATGTTATTTCTAACTATTCAAAAATATTTAAGAACCTTGAGTAAGATGTCTTCTCCCAGTGATGAATTACCTGATGATTGACAATATTCCTGAAATTTCAGGAAAAGATTTTTTTTTACATTAGCATTTGGACCACCACCTGCTTTACAAATGCGGGTGTCAACCCACTGTATAAGTTTTTCCCACTTTGATACAGTTTCATTTCGTGTTATTTCTTAGTTTTTTAGTGAAGGTTATTTCATGATATTATGAGGTTGGATCTGGTTATGATTCTGTGATGTTTTATATATTTTTTTCTTTGCCTTTTACTTGTAAGCTAAAATAAGTTTAGCAGGCAAGATGTTTAATTTCTCTTTGAGTGCTGTCTTATCTTACTTTCTAGTGATATTCATATGATAGGGATATTTGGAATTCATATCAGTTGGATGGTTCCAATGTTTCTCCTGTAATGAATTTTTTCTTTGCATGCCCAGGTGTGAAAAAGTCTGTCTTTCCAAACCTCCCTCTTAATGCTTAAACTATTATTTGTACCTGTTATTTAAGCTATTATTTTTGTTGTCTGTACTGAACATAATTAATACCATGTATGTTGTCACCATGTCAACATTTCAGGTATATTCTTTTTCTGCTTTTTGCAATGGTGTTTTTCATGGATAAATTCTTCCTTTTGTTAAACTTGTAATACCTGTGCATGTACTGCCTAATTTGTTGTTTATTTCTCAATTAAATATATATTTGAACTATTACCTTATTAAAGGTCATTGTAGGGTGATGGGAAGATACTAAGGAAGTACAGGTAAGAAGGAAATTTGTAGACTTACATCTGGATGTGGACAACATCCTTATTGGTTAAGCATGGAGAAAACTCAGATGAAAACAGAAATATAATACAGGCTAGAAAATCATCTGATTGAACTGAGTCAAAGCAGTTGAAGTCCCCGATGGTGTTGGTTCCAAAATGTGATAGTTTAACTAGACTCTATAGTTCTTAGAAAAGTAAATGTAGTAACGACAAACAATTCATACCAATACTGCGTTTGAATGATATTATAAGTGCTGTATAGCAGATATGTGAGCATGATTTTTGGATCTGTGTGTCGTGTACCTTGAGATGAAATGCATTTTCAAAATGCTGTTTCATCTCTGAAATATGGAGATATGTAAAGACCACACAATTTGCATTAGATTGCAGATTGAAATGGGAAGAGTGATAACTGCATTAAAAAGGGAAAGAGTCTTCAAGGAATTTGCAACTTTATGGGGGAGAAAGAAGTGAAGTGATACATATCCACCGAAATTACTTTTCTGGCCCAGTGAGACCAAACAAATTGGCATCATGTGTTACAGGTTCAGGGGAGCTCAATATGGTAACAACTTTCTTACCTGCAGCTTAAAGCTGCGCTGTGAATAAAATCCAAACGGAAACCACCAAAAGCCAGTTGCAACAAAATCTGTGTAGAATGCTGTCTACTACTCTGTCAAAAGAGCAGGAAAAGCTACATTCAGAAACTAAAAGAATCCTAAAACATACAGGGAAATCTAAAGTCTTGGGTCCAGGCAATCTGCCAGTGAAGTAAAGACTGCTCATCGCTTTGCAGATAATACTGTTGTGCTCCATAAGATTGAGAGGATTGTGAGAACAGTTCAATTTAAAATTTGTAGTCTGGACTGGTGATACTGAACTGATTTCACTGACTAATTTTTTTTTATTCATAAGATCATGTTCAACTATCTTGTCTTTTATGTTTATGGGTATCTGTACTGGAGGTAATGGGAGTATTGCAAAGCAAAGAAATGAAGAAGCTGGAGGTCTGAATCAAAAAAATGAGCTGAGTTTTTCCAGCAATTTCTATTTTTTCATTTTTAAAGGATTATAGGTTGCTTTATAGTAATAGATTAATAATGAATAATCCATCTTCTTTGACAGTTTGTTGAAGTATAAGTGTATATAATGAACAGTTATTTTTCTTGTTTATGGTGAAACCTGGTGTGCATTTGGATTCCAAACTGGAACCAGCTAGTCAGACAAGTTGATTTTCATACCAATTTGTCATGGCTGAAGGAATAGTGAGGCTTGATTGTCAGTTCATTCTTCAAAATTGGTCATACCACTATCTGTAGAAAATGGTAATTTCAGGACAGAGAATTTTGTGTATTTTACGCTGGTTTCCTGAATTTGCCTCAATCTGTGATCAGATGATCTCAGCAGCCGTCCTAAGTTCAGGTTTCTTCCATGTAAAACTGTTTTAGTCAAAAGTCTTGGGGTATGAAAATCAGATGATGGAACTTGTTTAAAAACAAAATTGAATTAAGAATCTACTGCTGACTATGAAACCATTGTTGATTGTTGGAAAAAAGCCATCTGGTTCACTAATGTCCTGAAAGACATTGTTGCTAGACTGGGTCTGCTGCAGTGGGTGAGGGAAGCAACAAGAGGGAAAAGCAGACTTGACCCTGTTCTTACCAATCTGTCAGCTGCAGATGCATCTGTCCATGAGTATATCACTATGAGCAACCACCGCACACTCCTTGTGGAGACAAAGTCTGGACTTCACATTGACAATACCTCCATCATGTTGTGTGGCACTATCACTATGCTAAATGGGATAAACTTCGAACAGATCAAGCAACTCACGACTGGGCATCCATGAGGTGCTATGGGTGATCAACAGCATTGTACTCCAGTGCAATCTGTAACCTTGTGGCCGGACGTATCCCCCACTAAACCATGACTGGCAGTTCAACCCTGCTTCAGTAGAGAGTGCAAGAGAGTATGCCAGGAGCACCGCTCAGCAAACCTGAAGATGAGGTGTCAACCTGGTGAAGCCACCAAACAGGAATATTTGCATGCCAGACAACATAAGCAGCAAGTGATAGACAGAACCAACCTCTGCAGCCTTGGCACATCCAGTCGTAAAGGTGGTGGATGATTAAACAATTCACGGGAGGAGGCGGCTACACAAGTATCCCCATCCTCCATGATGGAAAAGCCCAGCACATCAGTGCAAAAGATAAGGCTGAAACTTTCTCAGCAATCTTCACCCACAAGTGCCAAGTGGATAATCCATTTCAGCCTACTGCAGTGTTCTCCAGCATTGCAGCTACCAGTCTTCATCCAATTCGATTCAATCCGTTTGATATCAAGATACAGTTGGAAGCACTGGATACTGCAAAGGTTATGGGCCCTGACAGCATTCTGGTAATACTACCAAAGACTTGTGCTCAACACCTTGGTGCTCCCTTAGTCAAGTTGTTCCAGTACAGTTACAACACTGACATCTATCCGACAATGTGGAAAATTGCCCAAGCATGTCCTGTACATATAAAGCAGGGCAAATCCAACCCAGCCAATTATGACTATCACCAACTAGAGACAATCTCACCACTGCCCTATGACATTCAATGGTGTTACCATCACTAACTCCCCTGCTATCAGCATCCTGGGAGTAATCATTGATCAGAAAGTCAACTGGACTCACCACATCAATGCAGTGGCTACAGGAGCAGGTCAGAGGCTAGGAAAACTGTGGAGAGTAACTCCCTGCCTAATTGCCCAAAGCCTGTCCACCATCTACAAGGCACAAGTCAGAAGTATGAATTAATACTCCCCACTTGCCTGGATGAGTGCAGCCCCAACAACACTGAGAAAACTTGACACTATCTAGGCCAAAGCAGCCAGCTTGGTTAGCACTGCATCCACAAGCATCCACTCCCTCCACCAGCGACGCTCAGTAGCAGCAAAGTGTACTATCTACAAGATGCACTGCAGATATTTACCAAAGGTCCTCACTCAGCACCTTCTAACCCACAACCACTTCCATCTAGAAGGACAAGGCAGCAGATATATGGGAAAACCACCACATTCCAGTTCCCCTCCAAGCCACTCATTATCCTAACTTGGAAATATATCACTGTTCCTGCACTGTGGCTAGGTCACAATCCTGGAATTCCCCCCCCCCCCCCAATGTCGTTGTGGTTCAAACCTCAGCAGTTGGACTGCAGCAGTTTAAGGAGGCAGCTCACCACCACCTTCTGAAGGGCTACTAAGGACAGGCAGTAAATCCTAGCTAGCCAATGACACTCACATTCCACAAAATGAATAAATTTTTTAAAAAATAAATTGATGGTCCAGACTACACTACTATATCCTAACAGACTTTTTTACATGGGCTGCTACATTCTTGAGGTAGCACAGTGGTAATTTTGGGGATTTTACAGTGGTGCAGACTTGCTTCACAGTTTTAATTTTTTTTATTCCCCCGAATGTTCGGTATGATCTGACTTTCTAGTAAATTGCTTACGTAACAAAGTTACCAACAATTGAAGGTAAGGAACATTAGTAGGCAGTTCTGCCCCTCATGCTTGCTTTGCCTTCTCATTTGTGGCTTATCATCAACACCAATTGATACTTTCCTGTGCTATCCCCTTATCCCTTCACGTCATTAATAGCTTGAATTCTATTGAACATTGTTTTAAACAGAGCTCTCCATGTATTTAAATACGTCTGGACAGAACTCTCCTTTCCCTTGACTACAGAATGGGAGCACTGTTACCCATCAGTGATGTCCACTAGAAATGTTCCAGTTGAAGGTGAGCAATCAGAGACTGATACTTCTTATATGGTGAACCATGCAAGGTTGAGTTAAGTCACAGGCAATAATTCACCATTTTTGTATCTTAACAGCTTCATCCTGAAGAAATCCTAATATACAGCAGGACTTATTTTCTCAAAGCTGAGTTGATTTGAGGAGATGATGAAGCACAAAATAAAAGAAACCAGAGGAAATGCAGCCCCAGTCTAGTATACGTCTTCGAATTTCTGAATGAGCTATGTTTCATTTTGACCCTTTTTATTGTCATTAACTTGCAAGTCTAACTTGTGTAGATTTTTTATTGAAATCTAGTTTGACATTGGCAAAATATTGCAATTTAATTTTGGAAACTCTGCATTACGTTTACAGATCTAAGAAAACAGCCTAATACATTTTTATTGTCAAGCCCATAACAAGCATTCTGACAGTTCATTCAAATGTGTGAAGAAATGGTACACGGTTATATCTAGCTATTTTATGTCAAGCAGTTCACTTAAACATTACCAGCTATACTAATGTTTGTTTTTCCCATTTAAATTCTTTGGAAAAAAGATGTCATTAGTTTAGCTGCAAGAATTTACAATCTCAGTGGCAATCTCGATTGCTATGTTCTTGGCTGGTTTGGTAGACATTTGGTGTAATTTTGCAGGTAATTACAACAGATCTTGAGCAGCAATGAATCTGTTTTATGAACTATTTTAACATTCTCCAAGTCTTCAGAAGTGACAGTAACAGCAAAAATGTGAGAAGTGTCAATGGAAATGTTAACATTGTGGGAATATCTGTGCTCACTTTAACCTGACTGAATATGTTAAAAGCACTAGTTTTTTGAGTAGCTCAACCATAGGAATCCAGTAAATAGGGAAAAAGCGAGAACATAATGCAGGATGAATGTATTTTGCTGCCACATCTGAGAAAGTTATCGAGATGTTTAGGGTTATTGTGCTTGTTTGCAGTCTGCTTAAAGGCAAGATTGCTGTCTAATCTGTGAAAGGCTTTTCATTACTGTCTGAAAAATCCTTCAAGATTACTAGAGTGCATACATGAAACATTTTACACATATTTGGGATGTTGGACAATGCTTTGTTGGATCTTGCCCGAAGCAGCAGCATTGGTATTGTGAAATTTGAATGAAAAGTTGAATGGGATATTGTGAGTAATTGCAGCACAGGCCTAGTTCTGAAGAAGTAATTGATTTTGAAACATTAACAATGTTTCTCCCTTCACAGATGCTGCCTGATCTGCTGAGTATTTCCAACACTAATTTTATCTCCGTTCCCACCATCTGTAGAATCTTTGAAGTCTGAACAGGGTTTTGAGAGAGAATTTGCATCCTAGTACATATGTTTGCCTTTTACCTATCCAGAGCAGAAACTCTGGAATTTTGTATCCAAACCTATCAAGTCTCTCACTCTCTTGCTTGCACTCTCTTGTCTCTCCTCTTACTATGCTCCTCGTTGGACAAGCTTTTAATGATTTGTCTTAATCTCCTTTTGTGTAGCACAATGTCAAATTTTATTTGATAGTCCTTTGAAATGTTTTACTGTATTAAGGGCACTACACAAATACAGATTGATGGGATGCATTATCCTGAATTCTGCTTATTTTTGTTACCATCAGAGAGCTTTATTTCATTTTAGTGTTAGACAGATATAAACCAACTCTGAACAAACAAAACTTGTAGCAGTGATTTTAAATGAAAAGGCAACAGAGCGCAACAATGACTAATTAAGGTCCTTCTGTCTTAATATCACTCCACTAATGTAATTTATGTGGAAAGATTCTGGTTATTAATGGTCTTTAAGGCATCATTATTTCTTAGCAAGTTTTGAGAAGATTTGTAGCTCAGGTTGAGATTTTGGATGTAGGTTTGCTCGCTGAGTTGGAAGGTTCATTTCCAGATGTGTCGTTACTCTACTAGGTAACTGCTTCGCCCGAGGCCCACTGAAGATATGCTGAAATTTTCTGCTTTCTATTTATATGTTTGGGGTTCTTTGGGTTGGTGATGTCATTTCCTGTGGTGATGTTATTTCCTGTGGTAGAGTCACTTCCTGTTCTTTTTCTCAGGGGGTGGTAGGTGGGGTCTAACTTGATGTGTTTGTTGATAGAGTTTCGGTTGAAATCCCATGCTTCTAGAAATTCTCATGCGTGTCTTTGTTTGGCTTGTCCTAGTATGCATGTGTTGTCTCAGTCGAAGTGATATCCTTCCTCATCCGTATGTGAGGATAGTAGTGAGAGAGGGTCATGTGTTTTTGTGGCTAGTTGGTGTTCATGTATCCTGGTGGCTAGTTTTCTGCCTGTTTGTCCAATGTAGTGTTTGTTACAGTTCTTGCACGGTATTTTGTAAATGACATTACTTTTGCTCGGTGTCTGTATAGGTTCTTTCAAGTTCATTAGCTACTGTTTTAGTGTGTTGGTGGGTTTGTGGGCTACCATGATGCCAAGGGGTCGGAGTAGTCTGGTGGTCATTTCTGAGATGTCTTTGATACAGGGGAGAGTGACTAGGGTTTCTGGACGTGTTTTGTCTGCTTGTTTGGGTTTGTTGCTGAGAAATCGGCGGACTGTGTTCCTTGGGTACCTGTTCTTTTTCATACACAGTATAGGTGATTTTTCTCTGCTCTGCGTCGTTCCTCTGTGCTGCAGTGTGTGGTGGCTTGTTGAAACCATGTTCTGATGCAGCTTTGTAACAAACACTACATTGGACAAACAGGCAGAAAACTAGCCACCAGGATACATGAACACCAACTAGCCACGAAAAGACATGACCCTCTCTGACAAGTATCCTCACATACAGATGAGGAAGGACACCACTTTGACTGGGACAACACATCCATCCTAGGACAAGCCAAACAAAGACACGCACGAGAATTCCTAGAAGCATTGCATTCTAACCGGAACTCTATCAACAAACACATCGAGTTATACCCCATCTGCCACCCCCTGAGAAAAGGAATAGGAAGTGACTTCATCACAGGAAATGGCATCACCAACCCAAACATATAAATAGAAAGCAGGAATTTTCAGCATTGCATCGCCTGAGGCCTACGGAAGATGTTACCTAGTAAGGTAACGAAATGTCTGGAAATGAACCTTCGAGCTCAGCAAGCAAACCTGCATCCAAAATCATGATTTCTAATGTGTATATTGCAACCAGGAAATCTGATATTTAAACATATATTTAGTTACATATGTCATGAAATGACTTTCTTGTTAGATTGGTGTAAAGTACACTGCAGTATACCTTTTAGGTTTGATGCTGTTTGATGATTCATAATTTGTTTTAGTTTCATTCATGGATGGTAACATAATTTATAGGCTTGCACTTGACTCAATGTAACAGAAATGTATATTAATATTTGGGACTCGAGAATAGGGCAGCACGGTGGCTCGGTGGTTAGCACTGCTGCCTCACAGCACCAGGGTATCAGGTTTGATTCCAGCCTCGGGTGACTGTCTGTGTGGAGATTGCACGTTCTCCCCGTGTCTGCGTGGGTTTCCTCCGGGTGCTCTGGTTTCCTCACACAGTCCAAAGATGCGCAGGTCAGGTGAATTGACCATGCAAAATTGCCCATAATGTTAGGTGCATTAGTCAGAGGAAAATGGTTCTGGGTGGGTTACTCTTCGGAGGGTCAGTATGGACTTGTTGGGCCAAAGGGTCTGTATCCACTCTGGAGGGAATCTAATCTAAAAAATATAAGATAATGGACATGATACTACAGCTTTTCAAAGGTCTTGTTAAAAAATCCCATCTGGAGTTGGCACTACATTTCAGGAAGGATATATTGTCCACTGATTCATCAAAATGATACCGGGATTATAGTTTGACTATGGGTTACGTAATATTGATTGGCATCCCTTTGAATAGAGACGATAAAGAGGTGACCTATTTCAGGTATTGAATATAATTAATTGAATTGATAGGGTATATCAAGATAGATTGTGCCCTCTGGTGAGGGAGTTAAGGGCAATTTAGATCTAGGTTATCCAGAGGTGATGTCAGGGTGCATTTCTTCACACAAGCGGTATTGGGAATCTGAAACTCTTTCCTCAGAAGGTTGCTGCAGCTAGTTCAGTTGCAAATTTCAAAACATAAATAGACAATTTTTGTGTTAGTTAAGAACATTCAGGGTTCTGAAACACAGCTCGACAGTTAAAAATCACACAACAGCAGGTTATAGTCCAACAGGTTTAATTGGAAGCACACTAGCTTTCGGAGCGACGCTCCTTCATCAGAAAGCTAGTATGCTTCCAATTAAACCTGTTGGACTATAACCTGGTATTGTGTGATTTTTAACTTTGTACACCCCAGTCCAACACCGGCCTCTCCAAATCGTGACAAATAGACAGAGTTAAGATACGGATCATTCATGATGAAGTTAAATGGTAAAACAGACTGAGTAGCCCCTCCTATTCCAAATTCAAGCAATGGGATTTTTGTGTTGGAATGTTTGTGTCACAGTGATGTGAGCAATGAAATTAGCTGTCTTTTCCTTAACATGTGAAATCAGACTGGGCTAAAGTAAATATTGATATGCTAGCTGAATACTAATGAGGTTTGATGTAAGAGTATGCGAGGCAGCTGCATGTTGAAGTTACTTAGACTTTATTAAGTAACCTGAATTTACGCTTGAATGGTTCTTCAAGTCTAGATTCATTTATATGATAATCATTTTGTAACTTGCTTATTCCACAGCCTTAACCGTTTAATATGTTTGAGTTGGTTTAGGGAGTTCAAAATGAAACTATTGTTGGTTTTAAATACCCATTTCATCTTATCCTATGTATGGACTGGACACAATAAATTGAGAGTTATCTCTGACATTCCAGGTGCAAGAATAGAGAAGCAAAACCAATTGGTGCATGATCTGGTTCAGCCAGAGCTGCTGATAAATGGCTAATCCAATTGAGTCAGTTCAGTAAAAAGTGGCTGAAAGGAGCATCTTCGAGGCAACCAGCATCATCTATGATGTTGGAAAAATGTAATACAATAAAATAAAATAAATAACAATCAAAACATATTAAAGATGGCACTTAGAGCATGTGGCAGTTCTTGAATGTCAGTTCTAGCCAAGACAAACAAGTACGTAGTAAGAACAGTACAGTACAGCACTGGAACTGGCCTTGGGCTCACGAAGTCTGCGTCGACACTTGATACGTTTCTAAACTGAAATCCTTTTGCCTTTACACAGCTTGTAATAGTCTGTTCCCTGCATCTGTCCAGATGCCTATTATAACCTTGCAATGTATCTGCCTTCACCACCTCTGGCAGTGCATTCCAGGCACTGACCACCCTTTGTGTAAAACAATTTTTCTCTCACAACTCTTTAAAACTTCCCCTTTTACGTTAAACCTGTCTCCTCGTAATTGACATTTCTACCCTGGAAAAAGACTATCAATTTTATCAATGCCCCTCATAATTTTGTAAATATCTATCAGGTCGTCCCCTATTCTTTGTTCAAGTGAAAACAAACCAAATTTGTCCAGTTTCTCCTCATTGCTAATATTCTCCAAATCCGGCAACGTCCTGGTATACCTTTTCTGTAGCCTCTCCAAAACCTCCACATCCTTCTGGTGATGGCGACCAGAATTGTATTCAGTATTCCAAATATGGCCTAACTAAATTTCTATTCAGCTGCAATATGACTTGCCAATTTTTATACTCTGTACCATTTACTGTATACTTCCCTTCTGCATTAGATCTTCCAAAATGCATCCCCTCCAAGTTATCAGGATTAAATGCTGTCTGCTATTTCTCCGCCTAAGTCTCCAAGCAATCTATATAGTGCAATTTTCTTCTAGCAATCCTCCTCACTCTCCTCAGCTCCCCCAATCTTTGTGTCATCAGCAAATTTACCTACATTCACCTTAAAATCTTGTCCATACAAACGACAGGGTTCCTAAAGTACATTGCTGCAGAACACCACTGATCACAGATGTGTAGGCAGCGATACACCTTTCCACTGTTACTCTGTCTTTCGTATCCATTTTCCCAGCTCATCGCAGATTCCATGTGACTTCAGCTTCCCATGAGGAAACTTGTCAAAGACCTTGCTAAAATCCATGTAGACAACATCCACTGTCTAGTCCTCATCAATCATCCTTGCCACTTACTCAAAAAACTCAATCAAGGTTTGTGAGACACCAATTTCCCTGCACAAAGTTATGCCACCTGTTGCTAGTAAGTTCATATTATTTCAAATGTGAGCAAACCCTGTGTCTAAGAATCTTTTCCAATAATTTCTCCAGCAAAGTCGCAAGGCTCACAGGTCTGTAACCTCACCAGTGACACAGTGGCTAGCACTGCTGCCTTATAATGTGAGATACCTGGATTCAATTCCAGCCTTGGGTGGCAATTTGTGGAGTTGGCATATTTTTCATGTTTCTGTGTGTTTCTGCTCAATGCTGCAGTTTCATTCCACAGTCCAAAGATGTGGAGACGATGTGGATTAACCATGACAAAAAGGGGGTGATGGGGTCGGGGGTGGTGGCTACCTTTGATTGGATGCTCTTCAGAATGTCAGTGCAGATTAAATGGGCTGAAAGGCCTCTTTCTGCACTACAGGGATTCTTTGATTCTATGATTTGATTTAATTGAATTTCTGACGGAGTCTTTGCCCAGGAATTGTTCAACAGTCTTATGATTGTTTGAGCTTGTTTGGATGAGGGTAGGGACTGTGGGGTTGGTGAGCTAACTGACCATGGTACTCTGATACAGGAAACCTTTCAAATGAGGGTAAAAGAATCTAATATTAGTAGTCTGAGGGATTCATACCATTCTCTACAGCAAAGAGTGAGATTCCAGACTGTTGTATAACATCTGGTGCCCAGATTTGGTGCATCAGCTCAGGGCTGTAGAGGAACTTGTAGTGGGAGAGGGAGAATCCAGTCATTTTCACCCTTCCTTAGCTTAATTTGCACCCACTTCACATCTCTAGTTCTCTTTCACCCTAGCGAGCAGACCATTTGTCTTTAGAACTGGGTTTCTGCACTACCTGTTTCCTGGCTCTGCCTCTGGCAAAAGTATGAAAAGCACCATTTTCCAATCCATTTCAGTTCTGAAGAGAAGTCAAAATAATTTAAAATGTCAACTCAGGTTTTTCTCTCCAGTTACTGCTAGACATGCTGGGTATGTCCAGCATTTTCTGTTTTTGTTCTAGTTGTCATTATCCATGTAGGTAGCAATGACATAGAGAAGACAAAGGAAGAAATTCTGCACAGTTAATTTGACTACCTTGGCAGCAAATTAAGAAGTAGAATTTCAAAGGTCATAATCTCTGGATTCTTATGAGCCATGTGCACATTGGCATAGGGTAGATCAGATTAAGGAATCAATAAATGGTTCAAAGATTGGGTGAAGTGGATTCAGGTTTGTGGGGCATTAGCATCAGTACTAGGTACAGTGGGATCTGTACTGTTGGATCAGTCCCCATCTGAATCATGCTCGGCTGTGTTTGTAAATTACATAATTAGGTAGATGGAAAGGATTTTAAACTAAATAATGGGAACAAGGGATCAAAGTTTGGAAAATGCAGTAAAACTCAAAGTAGAAGGAAGGGAAAAGAGAAAGGTATCGTTATGGGAAATGATAAATAGGCTATGACAGAAAGGGTTGAACAGTGTAAATCTAAGAATGCGTCACCAGATAAGGTTAGAGTTCAAAAAAGAATAAAATGATAAAACTGAAGACTATGTAACTGAAAGCAGGTAGCATTCAAGACAAAACAGATGAACGAAGAGTGCAAATGAGTACCAGACATCATAGATCAGTACCTGAATATTGGAAAGTACAGAATATTTGTGAACTAGGAAAAGTTGGGATGGTGGTGGGGGTTAGGTCTGGTATGGCTTTAACATAATAAAGAGGGGTGATCCGTGTTCAGAAAACTAGATTGTGAAAACAGTTTCCAGTGTCTTGAGAAATGATAAAGGGAAGAACTGGTGTATAGGCCCCTAAGTGAAACCACATAGGGTTGACGTAAAGGAAGAAATAATGGGAGCTTGTCAAAAAGGTAGACTGATGATCGTGGGAAATGTTAATCAATATAAATTAGAAAAATTAAATGTGCCAAGATAACCTATATGAGAAGTTCATAGAATGTTTATGGGAAAAATTCGAAGAACAGCATGTATATATTAAGGCTGGGGCTTTAGTACAAATCATTCGACACATTTTGTCAATCAGAGCAATTTTCTTTTATCCCTGCTCATTATCTCCTACCTCTCAAACAATGCTGCAAGATTATTCCATGTGCTTTCATTTCTGTTATTTCTTTATGTAATTTTGGTGATGCAGATGTGCAATGGAAAACCTAATTCAGGAATCACATACATCACTGAGGTTGTGGATGGCCTTCCTCTGCGAAAGAGACTTAGAGAGATTATAAATGGTCGACAGCAAGTCAGATTTGTAAGGACATCACCAAAGACAATGGCCTACTGGGAGAGAAAAAGAAGTTAATCTGCATTAAAACTATTGCATGTCATTCAATATTTTATCAGATTTTTAAATCTGGTTTATGATATTTGGATATATGATGCCTAATGAGTTTGTACTATTGGCTATTTCTGTTAGTTTTCTGATGAGCTCACATCTGAGGTGTATCTTTTTATTTAAATGCTTCCTTTCAACTAATTTCAATACACCTTCATATTGACTTGTTAAAACCACCTATTTCCTGACTTCCATCTCTGTCTTCCATATGGAACAACCTTCCTGAGCCAGATCTTCTCTCAAATGAGGAAATGGCTTGTTTAATCTTGCTGTTTAATGACCTCCCAAATTGTATTCGGCATGTTTATTTCTATGAAGTTCTGCATAATATGTCATAATATATGTGCTCACTTCCTTGATGTTAAGTTACCAATTTTGATTGTTTTGTCATTGGGAGCAGCATGTTGGAAGTGCAAGTGTCTCTAAAACCAAATATAAATTGACCAACGTCGGTGTTAGGAAGAGATGGATGTTAGTTTGCTGGTTTGATGGGCTGCTAGATGAGAAGAGGATTGAGGAGTAGCAAAAATCAGAAATTACCTGCTTAATAATAAAAAAAAAGTCTCCATCCAAATGGTGATTATTGTAAAGATTAAACTTGTCATTACTTCGATAATCGCATTAGTCACAGTCACTTCAGAATGCTCCGATATTTGTTTAAAATGTTCAAGTTGCCTGCTTTTTATAATAGGCAAAAGTGAGGACTGCAGATACTGGAAACTAGAGTTTAGATCAGCCCTGATTGAAGGGCTTTTACCTGAAACGTCGATTTTCTTGCTCCTCGGATGCTGCCTGACCTGTTGTGCTTTTCCAGCACCACTCTACTTTTTATAATAAATTGCTGACAGTATTTGTAAAGATATTGTAATCCTGTAGAGTTCGACATTGCAATTTAATCACTTCCTAACTTTTCTGTTTACAAAATTTTTGATTTAAGTAATTAGATTCAAGTTTTTATGTTCAAAATTAACAGCACAACATGAATAAATTCTCTATCTATGTGCATGTTTTCAGCTAGATTTAGATGAATGATTAAATTGTCTTAGGGGGTTAGTTACCTTGGTTGGCTGCGTGTCTGGTTTGCGATACAGAATGACATGAGTGACACTATTTCTGTACTGAGGTCACCATGAAGGTCTCACCTTTTTAACCTTGCCTCTTGTCTGAGGCCTGGTGACCTTCATGTTAAACCACCACCAGTCATGTCTCTAATGAGAAAGCAGCTCTCTCATACTCTGCAAATATATTGACTTTACCTTTGCAGGTAGTCAATACAAACATTAAATAAAATGACAAATGGTCAAGTGATCAACCTTCTGCTGTGTATAGTTTCTGTACTTGAGATGTTTGATTGTTATGCCATTCTATCTGAAGCCATGTAATGTAATAATGCTCCTGCAATATGGGTTGATTTGCAGAATTGCTTTTTATTGTCCTTTTATTTAATGATTGTTCATCAATGTACTATAACCCCTAAAACAAACCTCTAACTTCATCTTAATATTTCTATTGAGGACTTTCTCTAAATTTACTTTTTGCTGTAAGGGAGGTTGGGATGTTTGTAGTTACTGTCTCTCCCGGTTTGACCTGAGAAAAAAGATGGTGGGTATCCTTTGTTTTGCCACTTCAAAGGCCATTAAGATAGAATTAAAGTCATGTGTCGCACAGACTGATTTAAAATCTCATGTGGCATGGACTGAATGGAAATGACCGAGATCATTTTCTGAAAGGAATCAATGAAGTGTTTGTGTTTTAATTGTTTTTATAATTAGTTTTCTACTAATTGCTCACAAATTACAGTATTTTATTCAATTCAATTTCATACATTGCTATAGATTTAAATTGCTTATTTGAGAGTTGCTGGTTCAGTGCCATAACTGTGACACCATGCAAAGCTTGTTTATGATAAATATTAAAGTATGTAGATGTATGAATGCAAACTTTCTTCAGAATTCCTCCGGTGAGGCTATAAAACTGAGTTTGCTTGATCAGGTGACCCTTAACTCCTGTGAGGCTTTGTAGCTATAATCATCAATGCAGTCAGTGGGCTTTCGCTGCAATTTTTCTTTTTTATTAAATTGGCCATGCGAGATAGCCCATACGTTCAGGGATGTGTAGGTTAGATGCATTAGTCAAAGGTAAATATAGGGTAACGGAATAGGTTACTCTTCAGACGGTTGGTGTGGACATGTTGGGCTGAAGGGTCTGTTTCCACACTGTCGGGATTCTAATAATAAAATAATGAAATATGTTAATAAATCCCTTTCGTAGGATGCGTGTGTAGCTGGCTAGGCCAGCATTAATTGACCATCCCTTATGTCTTTGAAAAAATTGTATGGTCTATGCCCATGGAAATAGATTTGGAAATAAAAATATTTAAAATTGCCAAGCTTAAAGACTTTTTGTTTGCTATAAAATGAAGAAGTATTGTTGGCAGGGGAAGGAGACCAGAGAAGGAATTGTAGTCTGTTTTGTCACCCAACTTCACCTCGGTCAATCCATAGTCCTCTTCCCCTTTTTGTACTGTGGGCAGGTCTTGCTGGAAAAAATGACAGCAGGTTAATTATGCATGCTGCGTACATAAGTTGATCAGAAAGTACAAAGAATTAAAAAGATACTCCATGAATTGTAAGTCTTGTGAATTGTTGGTTGATTTATATTGCTTCACCATTTGCTGCACGCAAACGGTCTCTTACCCCTTGGCCTTTTCTTTCATTATTTTTAAGAAAATGATAGATTTGTTCTTGACTTCTGATTAAACTTGGCAGTGGAAGCTTGGGCTGAAAGTTAACTGTGCACGTAGCTTTTTATCTTGTTGATAAAAATTGCTCATGCCTTGTCAGAGGAACTCTGTGGATCAGAGACTGAGCAACTTAAACCTTTTGCTTCTCTTCCTTAATTGTCAACTGACAATTTAAAAAAAATTTATTTTCCTTTTGGCCCTCAATCCAATCTTTCTTCTCTATTCCTCTTTTTGTATTTGATACAACTCTAATGTATTGTCTGTTTGTTTCGATGTTGTTCTTATTTCTTTCTCAATTGTTAAATCTCAGTGGTTAAGGAGTTGATGGGCCTTGGGTTTGCTGAGGTTGCACAATTCCCCCACTTTACTATATTCAGCGTGTACTTCGAGTAAATTACTTGCAAAATATGTGTTGAGCTGACGAGTGGAAAAAGAAGCCTTCAATGATGCCCACTGATGACTTGTCTCAGGAGGATGTATCTCAGATCGGTTTGTTTTTAATGATGGTAATACTGCTGCCATTCACCACTATTATTCCTCTACAACTGACAGCAACCTCTGGAGTCTGCACATGAAAATCCAAAAATTGCTGACACTGTACACTACTTAACAAATTTAATTGAATTTTTTGAAGAGACGACTAGGTGTGTACATATGGGTAGTGCAGTTGATGTGGTCTACATGGACTCCATTAAGAGTTCTTACAAGGTGTCCCATGGTAGGCTGTAAAGAAGGTAAGAGCCCATGGGATCCAGGACAATATGGCAAATTGAATCCAAAATTAGCTTGCTTACAATGAGCAAAGGGTAATGGTTGAAGGGTGTTTTTGTGACTGGAAGCCCATGTTCACTGGCTTACCACAGGATTGAGTGATGGTTTCTTTGTTGTTTATGATGTTCATTTAGTTTTTTTTGTCGCAAATGTAGGAGGTAAAGTCAGTAAGTTTGCAGAAGGCACAAAAAGTGGTGTGGTAAATAGTGAGGAGAAAAGCCTTTGACTACAGTCCAGTATACGTGGACTAGTCTGATAGGCTGAACAGTGACCTGTTGCATTTCATTCTAGAAAGTGAGGTGATGCATTGAAAATACAGAGGACCAGATGGACCTTGATAACAAGTCCATTAGTTCGTGACTTACAGTTAAATGGTTAAGTAGGCATACGCAATACTTTATTAGTGAAAGCAAGGAGGTTATCTTGAAGTTTTTCTACAGTGTTAGTTGAGGCTACAACTGTAACACTGCAGTTCTGGTCACCATGCTATAGGAAGGATGTGATTGCACTAGACATCGTACAGAGGAAATTTGCCAGAATTTTACCTGGGATGGAATGATTCAGCTATAAAGAGAGACTAGATAAATATGCTGGGTTGTTTTCTTTGGAGCAAAGACGACTGAGGGGTGATCTGACTGGGATGAGGGTTATAGATAGAATATAGAACATAGAACAGTACAGCACAGAACAGGTCCTTCAGCCCACAATGTTGTGCCGACCATTGATCCTCATGTAAGGTAAACCTAATGTACGAACCCTCAAATTTCTGTGACCATATGCATGTCCAACAGTCTCTTAAATATCCCTAATGACCTCGCTTCTACAACTGTTGCTGGCAACGCATTCCATGCTCTCTCAATTCTCTGCATAAAGAACCTGCCTCTGACATCCTCTCTATACTTTCCGCCAAACAGCTTAAAACTATGACTCCTCGTGTTAACACTTTCTGCCCTGGGAAAAAGTCTCTAGCTATCAACTCTATCTATGCCTCTCACTATCTTGTACACTTCAATTAGGTCCCCTCCCTTCCTTTTTTCCAATGACAATAGTCCGAGCTCAGTCAACCCCTCTTCGTAAGATAAGCCCTCCATTCCAGGCAGCATCCTGGTAAACTTCCTCTGAACCCTGTCCAAAGCATCCACATCTTTCCTATAATAGGGCGACCAGAACTGAACACAGTATTCCAAGTGCGGTCTAACCAAAGTTTTATAGAGCTGCAACAAGGTCTCACTGCTTTTAAACTCAATCCCCCTGTTAATGAAAGCCAAGACACCATATGCTTTCTTAACAACCCTGTCCACTTGGGTGGCAATTTTTAGGGATCTATGTACCTGCACACCAAGATCCTGCTGTTCCTCCACACTGCCAAGAATCCTGTCTTTAATCCTGTACTCCACTTTCAAGTTCGACCTTCCAAGTTGCATCACTTCGCATTTATCCAGGTTGAACTCCATCTGCCACCTCTCAGCCCATCTCTGCATCCTGTCAATGTCACGCTGCAGCCTACAACAGTCCCCTATACTGTCAACGACACCTCCAACCTTTGTGTCGCCTGCAAACTTGCTGACCCATCCTTCAATCTCTTCATCCAAGTCATTAATAAAAATTACAAAGAGTAGAGGCCCAAGAACAAAGCCCTGTGGAACACCACTCACCACTGACTTCCAGGCAGAATACTTTCCTTCCTCTACCACTCGCTGTCTTCTGTCGACCAGCCAATTCTGTATCCAGACAGCTAAATTTCCCTGTATCCCATTCCTCCTGACCTTCTGAATGAACCTACCATGGGGAACCTTAGCAAATGCCTTGCTGGAGTCCACACACATCACATCCACCGCTCGACCATCATCAACTTGTCTAGTAACACCCTCAAAGAACTCAATAAGATTTGTGAAGCATGACCTGCCCCCCTCAAAGCCGTGCTGACTGCATTTAATCAAGCCATGCTCTTCCAGATGGTCATAAATCCTATCCCTCAGAATCCTTTCTAACACCTTGCAGACGACAGACGTGAGACTGACTGGTCTGTAATTGCCGAGGATTTCCCTATTCCCTTTCTTGAAGAGCGGAATTACATTTGCCTCCCTCCAGTCCTCAGGTACAGCTCTGGTGGAAAGTGAGGATGCAAAGATCTTCGCAAGCGGTGAAGCAATCACATTTCTCGCTTCCTAAAGCAGCCGAGGACAAATCTGGTCTTCCCCTGGTGACTTGTCGATCTTAATGTTTGTCAAAATTTTCAGTGCATCAGCTTCCTCAACCTCTATCCGTTCCAGCATGCTTACCTGCTCCTCAATGGTTTCATTCACTACAAGGTCCTTTTCTTTAGTAAAGACAGAAGCAAAAAACTCATTTACAGCTTCCCCTACCTCCTCAGACTCTATACACAGATTCCCTGTGCTATCCCTGATCAACCCTACTCTTTCTTTGATCATTCTTTTATTCCTCACATACGTGTTAAATGCTTTTGGAGTCTCCCTAATCCTTCCTGCCAAGCCTTTTTCGTACCCCATCCTGGCTCTCCTCAGACCATTTTTGAGCTCCTTCCTTGCCTGCCTGTAATCCTCTTGAGCTGAGCAAGACACTTGCTTCCTCCACCTTACATAAGCTCCTACGCTCTCGTCATCTAAGGTTCCTTTATCTTACCCCTTCTTTCCTGTCTCAGAGGAACACATTTATGCATCACTTGCAACAACTGTTTCTTAAACAGTCTCTACATGCCTGTAATGCCCTTTCCATGGAACAATTACTTCCAGTCCATGCTCCCCAACTCACGTCTGATCGCATCATAGTTTCCTTTTCCCCAATTAAATATCCTCCCATTGTGCCTGCTTCTCTTCTTCTCCATAGCTACGTAGAATGCGAGGCAGTTGTGGTCACTATCACCAAAACGCTCTCCCACCGCAAGATTTGACACCTGCCCGGCTCATTGCCGAGCACCAAATCCAAAATGGCCTCTCCCCTCGTCGGCCTGTCAATGTACCGAGTTAGGAAACCCTCCTAAACACCCCTTACAAAAACAGCTCCTTCCAAACCATCTGCTCGAAAGAGGTTCCAATCAATATTGGGAAAGTTAAAGTCACCCATTACAACATCCCTACTACATTCACACTCTGATAGGGATAGGGAGAATATTTTTCTTTTAGCAGAGAGTTCATTAGCCAGAGAGGAGGGTTAAAGTTAGGGTGCAGGAACTTTAGAAGGAATTTGAAAAGAAATATTTTCACTCTGAGGTTTGTGGGTATCTGGAATTTACTGCTTATAAGGGTAAAGATGCAGGAACTGTTAAGTAATTATTTTGGATGAGCAATTGAAATGTCATCGCATACAAGGCTATGGGCCATGTATTAGAAATGGGATTAAAATAAATAGATTCCTGATGGCTGGCAGTGACAGAATGGATGGAGGGGCCTTTTTGGTGCTGTTAAAACTCTGGCTCTTTGACTTCTCTATGTTTTGTGCTCTTGAGGATGCAAATAAGCAAAAGTCACTGAACTGACAAACTTGCCCTTTTGAATTGTGCATTTCATTGCAAAAGTTACTTTTTAAATGTGACCTAACTAATAATGTACTGAATTTGTAATAGTTGTTAATCAGCTTGCTGACTTTGCAAAGCTAAATTTCATGCTTGGAAATTCAAAACTTCTCCATGATGTAACAAAGACATACTTGAAACTTTTTTGGGTTTGTTATATTTCAACTGCTACCTTAATCCCATGTGTTTGGCTCTCTGGAAAAGTGAAAAATTTAGTGCATTTCACTTCCTGGCTGGTGGCAAGTGAGAATACTTCACCGTGACTGGTTGTTTATTCTGCTTGATGGCCTCACCTGTCTTGGTTGCTTAGATAGCCCTTTCAATTGGTGCCAGTTTTAAACTTGCATTGGGAAAGGGATAATTCATGCCATATAGATGGCTAGATCTTTTGAAGCAGCTTTGTTGAATTCAGTGACCAGCTCTTGCAATACTTCACTGGCCATAAAAGCTGAGTTAGTCTTGTTCAGTAATTGATATCGGTTATTGTAGCCCAGGTATTTGCATTTATTATGAGTAGTTATACAGTCAAAATTTTGCATTCTGATTGCATTGAAGAAGATAACCTGTAATTCTTGGAGACAGTACAAGAAATGGTAACTTTTGAGCCCTCTGGTTTCAAATGCAGATTGGTGGCTGCTGTAGCCTTAATGTCTTCAGTCTACGTGATAACAGATTGACAAGAATTCCACCAGAAGTTTCACAGGCAACTGAACTCCATGTGCTGGACCTAGCTGGAAACAGGTGAGTATATTGGGAGGTTGGTGGTGTACATTTTTAGCATGCTTAATTTACATTATAGAAAATTAGTAGAATTGATGACCGTAGTCAAAAATTTGGATACACTTTTAGAAAACTGTGTGTCAGTGATATAAATAGTTTGTCAGTTTAAAAAATGTTTAGTAGTGCACATAAATAAACAGAAAGTAAGTTGCTTTGAAATTCGTTTTTAGATAATGTGCAGTACCTGGGAAATTTAAAATACATTTGTTGCCTTAATGAATGTTAATCTTAATTCTGAAATATAATTGTTACTTCAAAACCAAGTAGTTTTTCTAAAAAGCCAGTAGAAGGTAACCATTAATCAAACTATCCTGTCAACAAACCCTGTTTACTCCAATAATTTTCCATGACAACATTAAATAAGGCAACCAAGGCCACCTGATAATGTTAGGAAATGACTGGCATTACGTAATGCGCGGAGTTGGGAATCTTGTATAAACCCTCTGACTCAACAAAACCCAGGGCAAACTACAAGCAAAACTACTCTTGCAGACATTCTGGTCATGTCTGTCTTCAGTTAATCTTCTCTGAGATCATGCAGACCTTCACCTTGCCTTTGAAATGCCACCATTTGTCCTGTTCCTAACAAGAGATGCAAGAACTCTTTCAAATAAGAAGTTGCTGTAATGATAATCTTTCTTCAATAAATGTAGAGAAAGCAGCTATCAGGCATTTGCTAAGCTGAATGATAACAAGAAGTTTGCACTGAGCATGGAAACCAATCCATGGCTTCTCTTTCTACAGATCCATTATACTGCTGCATTCTACCCAGCTTAATTCCTCCAAAAAGAAGTGCAGTATAAACTATTGGATGAATGGACGGAGCCTGGCCTGTCCATCACTTCCTTCAAAACCCAGTCATACTAAATATCTCTTAAAATAAGCATTTGTGATGACTCAGATGATGAATTGTAAATAGGTGTAATGGTGTGTGTATTTCTGCAAGTACTATTTACCATTACTTGGAGTATGTGATTAGTTAAGAATCTTGAAAGCTTTGTTGAATTCGCTATTTCCTAGAAGGAAAAGTAGAATTGTTGCTTAAGGTGCAAGACATTGCATAGTCAGAAGTGAAATTATTTGTGGTAAATAGACCTGAGAAGCAATCCTAAAAATTGGACCAAATTAATCATAGTTCGGCTGAATTTGTTCTGCTTGATTCAGATTATAGGCTGTATTTTACAGGATACAATTTTACAATACTAAAATAAATGTTGACAGAGAACCTGCCCACCAAAAAGCCAGCTCCTCTTGCAGTGACTTGACATAGCAAGCAAAATTAATTGCCCAAATTAAAGACTTTTACTCCTAGCTGAAGAGGGGGTACAGCCTTCGAGAACTGCTAGTTAAACTGGTCTGCATCTCTTTAGTCCTGACAATGCCAGTTTCAAGTTGCAGCCCGTGGTGGAACTATAGGAAGTCTCCAAACTGGGATGTTATGGAACTGGACTTCAAGCTAAGTTCAGAGAATTGTTGGGGTCTGACTGGCAGACTGTAATATGAGGATAGGGAGAGTAGAAACCTGAATTTCAGTCACCAGGGTTGCGTGAAAAGGAGTGAGTTTAATTGAATTATCCCTTGCTGGACACACGAGTTGCTGGGATAGTTGCCTGATGTAAGTCTCTTCCTGTTGTGGGTCAAATAGTGATGGAATGAGGCCCTTAAGTAACCAACAAGTACTGATTAAGTGACCACTTAAAAGACCTCATTGGCTCAAGTACAGGCAATGTGCCAAAAACTACCACCTCTCTGTCCGAGTTGTTAAAAAAAAATAGAGACAGGTGGGGGCAGGAGGAAGGTAGTGGGAAGGCTCAATGTTGTATTTTGAGATTTCCTACCCTTGCTTTCAAAATGTTGGTGGAGACGCTGTAATGTCCAGCCTTGTGTCACGTTAGCCTACGCAACCTGAGCAAATCTCTGCAAGGAAGAAACGCCAGGTGTTGTTTCCTGTACTATTGAATATTCAGTGATTTCCTACTGGGTACTCAAGTCTTCAAATTAACCACTTACTGACCTTTCACTGTCTTCGCTATTTTTTTCAAAAACTCTGTTGCCATTTTCTTCAACGCAGGTTGAAACACTTGCCATTATCACTGACCAGCTTGAAACTCAAGGCCCTTTGGTTGTCTGAAAACCAGTCACAGCCTCTTCTAACTTTCCAGACTGACGTTGATGTTGAAACAAGAGAAAAGGTTCTGACCTGTGTGTTGCTTCCTCAACTGCCTTCTGAACAGAACAACTATGGTACAGTATCTGCCACCAGTTAAACACTGATTTGTTCAAAGAAAGGGTTTTGTAGAGGATTGATGCATGTCTTTTAATTTTATTTAAAAATTAGCATACTTGAAGCTCGGGGAACATTCTTATATTTGTATATGTAAATCATTTCCTCTTTCAATTTATTGAGTAATCTGTTTCAAAGTCTGCATCATTCTTGCTCGGCCCCTGCTTTTGCTTTGTCTGCAACATTGTTAAAAGATTTTTTTAGATTGGGTAAATGTAGTGTCAGGGAAAAATGACCACGAGTAATCAAAATACATTGTACGCAGTTGGACTATTTAGGAAGTGTCAATTATTGAGTCATACAACATGAGCATAGACCCTTTGGTCCAACTTGTCCATACCAACCAAATTTCCCAAACTAAATTAGTCCGACTTGCTTGTGTTTGACCCATATCCCTTCAAACCTTTCCTATTTATGTACTTACCTAAATGTCTTTTAAACATTGTAACTACCTGCATCCACCACTTCCACCGGCAGTTCATTCCACACATGAACCACTCTGCGTAAAAGAAAAGTTGTCCCTCGTGTTCCTTTTAAAATTTTCTCCTCTCACCTTTAAAGTATGCCCCTAGTTTTGAACTTCCCCACCGAGGGAAAAGACCCTTGCAATTCATGTTATCTGAGATGTTTGTGGAACATCCTAATAGTTGTTCAATTGTCCACTGACATTCCTGATTGAATGTGGTATTCTGATTTCATCCACTGGTCATGAGATTAGTTAGCTCAGTCTGTAACATTCTGGTTTTACTGTTTAGGAACAAGGAATGCTGGCTTCACCAGGTTGGCATATCATTGTAGGTTTGCATGATGCTTGCTTCTACCATGCTTCCCATACGCCTCAGATAACCACAATTGGCACCCTGGTTTGATGCTCATGGTACGAGTAAAGGATGCCCCTGATATAGGGGGATGGATGTCCTCATGGATGTCCTGTTCATTATCTTGGTGGCAGTGCACAAAAGATAGTGGAAAGTACCTTTAATAAGAAAGCCTCACCTTCACAAGACTCCAGTGGTCATTTCTGCCTTTGGCAAAATGGACCTGTGATAAGTGTTGAGAGAATCAACAAGGAGGAAAGACTAGAACTTGTCCTCACTATTTGCCCTAATCTTGCCTAAGCATGTGCCAGTTTACAGCAGCATGTTTAAGATATCCTGCTATTCCAATCCTGAACCTGAGGTCATATGCAACCGGCAGTAAGCTAAAGCAATCAGCTAGTCCCTTATAGTCACTGCAGTTGACAGCTCAAACTTGTGCTTTTACGAAAGCCCTGACCTTCTGGTAAGTGGGATTTTGTTGCTCTAGCCATTAAAGGACCCAGAAATAAAGACTTCCTTCTCACTGAAGCACCACTGGACGAGACTGTTTGGAAATTTTCTCAGAAACTTCTAAGTCATGCTGCCATGCCAAGTACTCCTCTAGTCAGGCGATTTCTTTAATTTTGAGCACGCGGTGTTATGCACTATGTTGCTTGAATTTCACTGTCCACTGTTAGGTATCAGTTGTTTGGCAAAGCCTTTGAGTTACTCATTTACAACTCTCCTGGCCAAGATTATTTTAAAAAAATGTTTTCCAATGTGCATTCTCATTTCTGAATTTTGCTGCCATCTTTGCTTAGTATCCTGGTGTGATTACATGACTCAGTTGGTTAATTTCTTGCCTTTATGTTTGAAGATTATTGATCTAATTTGCTGTAGATAATCCAAGCTAGGCGTGCCCAAACACCATTCATATGGTGAGCCTATTCAACATCTCAAAACTTGGCATAGATTGCGTTCAGCAGAAGTTAATGAGATGCTTTGAGTTAGAGACTAGTATTTGCTTCGCCTGTTATTTTGGAGCTAAAATATATATCAATTTCTGGGTACAAGGCTCTGCATATATGTCAGCAGCTTGCACATGTTGGTCTTCAGTGCTTTTAGTCCTGTCTGGTGAGTGCCTCATCTTAAGTGCAATGAAGCCTTTTGGGTGAGATGTTTAAACCGTTTGATTGGAAAAGTGCTCAGTTTTTTCTTGATGTTATTTATCACTCGACCATCATGAAAAGAACAGAGTGCATTTATTTGGTCATTTAGTTTGCGGCTTTTCATGACTGTATACTGTGTGGAAATTGGCTGTTATGTTTGCCTTTATTACTAAGTGACTCAAGTTCAAAAGTTCTGATTTTCACCGTCCTTATGCCTCCTTTTCCACCATAACAGGTGCTCAGAAATTATTAGCTTGCTTTAGGTATGACCCTCATGATTTTCCTCCCCATTTCAGGACGGGGAAGAGCTTACTTCTATTTGGCCTTGCTGATGCTCCAAGGTCATTGGTTTGGTAATAATGGCTGCAATCCAATATTATGGAAGTATGAAACTAAAATGTAGTGAGCTGTTATAGTCCAGCAATAATTTTCATTTATTTTGTACTGACTTCAGGTCTTTACTGCAAGGAAAGGAACCTCAACAAAACATAGCAACCTATTGCATCCTTAAACAGTATAACCTTTTTGAGAAACCATAATGATAAAATGGTAGCAATACAGAAAGAGGCCATTTGGTCTGTCATATTCACACAAGAGCAACTGACTTCGTGCTATTCCCCAAAATGTTTGTGTAGACCTGCATTTATTTTCTATTCAGGTAATTATATATTTCTTTGTTGAAAGCGGTGATTGGATCTACCTCCACTACATTCTTAAGTAGTGCATTCCAGAGTCTAACCACTTCCCGAGTTTCTCCCTTGTGCAGTTGTTGCTTCGTAATCTACTTAAATCTATGTTCTCTGATTCTTAATGCTTCCACCAGTGGTAACAGTTTGTCCAATTTAGTCTGTCCAAATCCCTAATTATTTTGAATTAGTTCTAAGTTTATTTTCTGCTGAACTACATTGATGTGAATAAAATAAGGAAATACAGAGGGAGGGAAGTGAATGACTACTTTGAAGTTCCATTTACAAGAAAAAATGTTGGCTTACGTTAAAGAGCTTGCATACTAGATATGCAGGCTATCAGCTATCTTTTATTTTTATGATCTAAGCACTTTACTGATAAATCTCTTAATGGGTCATTTGCATAGTTTTCAATTATAGTTTCCCTGCACACTCAACTGTGGGATTCAGTCAATGTGATTGGAAGCAATTAAATGAATATTGACTGGCATGTGTACATCCTAGCTGAAACATGCACTCCCTCCACACCACAGACCGGGCAACAAATTGCAAATTTACTTTTCTGACATCTCCCAAATCCATGACTTAGGCTAGCTAGGACAAAGGCAGTAGTTGCATGGCAACCTTCATGTTGGCCTGTTAAAATGTTAATACTAACCTAACTTTTAAAGTAAATAATTGTACATGTGGGTTTAGTGCAGAAGTGGGATATTCAGCCCACTGAGCCCAGCCATTCGCTATGTTGAATAGTTTATGTTAAGAATATTTGGGCAGTACACCATTGAATGCAAAGTGCTGAGACTGTTTACAGGAGTTCCTAACATCAGTGTACCCAAGTAAATATCTAAGGCAAACCCTACATTGTATCCCATCTGAATGCAATTGAAATCACGTCTGGTCCTTCCAAAAGTGTCTTATGGATATCACCTTTTTCAGTTAAGGAATTCCTTTTCTCTGTTCACAAAGTTTGGATATTCAGAAGTAGCACCGGGTTTTTAATCTACTTTTGCAAAAAGATAAATTAATCTCATTACCAATTGCAACCAGTGTTTTGTTCAATCCTACAAGGTATTTCAGTTAATGAACTGAAAATTAAGTGAATAAATGTTTTGTGTCTCCTAACCGATCAGCCGATCTCTCACTGGTTACATTTATGTGCTATGTGTGATTCTGCAATCGATATGTATAATGTTAATTGATGTCCTAATCATGTAGACATGTTAGTAAACACTTCACTAAGTCTGCCCAGCTGCATGACCATTAAGTTGAGAATAAAATGGTTAAATGGTTAGACAGCAAGCACAAAGTGATAATTCATATAGTAGCTGAATGCATTGGCTAATATTGTTTCTGATGGTGTGAAACTAAAGAATTTATTTAGTGTGTATCCCTGACTTTATTAAAAATACAAATGTTTCTGAGAAGTAAGACATTATTCATGTCATTTTAGAGGTTTGGTTAATTTGTTTTATGGAAAATATTATCATTTTCTCCACTTTTTTTAAAACTCCTGTTCATTTTCTTTTAAGTTTCATTGTGCTCTGTTTACCTTTTCTGTGCTTATTTTGTGCCAGTATGAGCACCATTACACACGGTTTCTTCAATACTGACTCCCTCTGTTATTTTCAAGTCAAATTATGTAAATTTTTTCCTTATTCTGCTCTTTGTTTCAATCCTGTTTTTATTTCTTCTCACTTTCTCTATCTTCCCAAATAATGTTTACCAAAGCTTGTTTTCTTTTTACATTTTTATAGCTCCATTTTTTGGGTTGCCTGATTTCCTATTTTCACCTTTAAAGGCATGGAAGTAATTTATACCCCTTTGACATTTTAAAATACTATTTAGGTTAACTTTTGATTTTGTTCTTTTGAAGTTACTGTAAACAGTCTGTGTATAATTTTTGATTTGTATCTGTGATGTTTACTTTTCCTTTTTTTGTCCTCACTCTCTCTCCTCTCCATTCTCAAACCCACTGTCCCCTCATGCCAAGAAAATACTATTTGCATATTTAAATATTTTCCTTGTTCAATGCAGCAAGTGAGTTTTAGTTAAGTGTTATAATTTGTGGAAAATTATGCCTTTCACTTTCAAACAAGTTGATTTTTAAATTGCGAATAGTTGAAGAGAATAATAGGTGAAATTATATAAACCTTAACCCTGTATTCTAACTTGAAAGCCCAGTTACTTTTGGACAACATTGAAGCCTTGGTCATTTTGAATCTGCACTGCTTATGACTTCAGATGAGTACATATGATATTTAAAATGCATCCATATCTAATTTGTAGTTAGTATAATCTGTTTTAAAATAATTTACTGACAAACAGGTGAAAGTAGCGGAGAAAGTCCTAAATTAATTGAAACAGATGCTTGGCAATATAAAACTAGAGAAAAAATCTTAATGTGTACTTCTAGAATATTCAAAAACTTTTTCATTTGTTTTCTCTCAAAAAAAAATTGAAAACATTTTTACACGTTTTTTGGAGCAAAATTGCTTTCATTTTAAAACCGATCAACCAGTAAAACATCTAACTTAGAAGATTGTATTTGCTTGTTTTTCACTAACAAAATTTTGTAACTATCTGGAAATATGAGTACATAATTTTCTGTGCTTACCTGATTCCAGCAGATAACTTGCCACGCTGTGGAGCATTAGAAAATTTGGTGAATGACATGTCTGATGAAATATGGAACGAACGTGCAATGAACAGAATCAGTGCAATACGCTTCTTAGATGATGAGGATGAGGAAGATGATGAAGAAAAGGTAATAGATGAGAAGCTAATTTTCATAAGGTTTGGGAAAGAGTTTTAAAATTAGTTTGGGAAGCAATAGAGTTATCCCTGAGTCTTAACTTACTTATCTTTATCTCAAAAATTATTTTTCTCTGGTCTGGATAATAATTTTAAACATCTGCACAACAACTGCTTACTACCTAATGGGAAGACAATGTGCAAATGCATGATTAAATGTTGTAAATGGTTATTGTCATGAATCCACCTTCCACTACCAAAAAATGATCCTGTTTATAATGGCCTGAAAATGGACAATTTTTGTTTTGATTAATTCACTAACTAATCTGTCTGGGAATAAGGTTAAGTGCTGCCTGATATACTCCAGAGTTATACCTTTCCCTTCTCAGACTCCTATAAATGGGTAGTCAATCCCAAGAATACTACGAACTCTGACAGCCTGGAAAAGTCCACACTGAAGGGGCCTGGAAACCTGCCTATCTATTTTTGTTGCAAGTGCCTCAAATGCATGTCTAAAATGGACAATGTCAGATTACCTCTTGCTAACAGCTGACTGTCACATTCCACCTTTCTCAAAAATATGACTATTGCTGTCTCCAAAGCCAAGCAACATCTGAGATTTTTAGCGCATGCCAATCCCATTTGAACCATGCATATGCAATGATGAGTGATCCTTTAGTAGGATTAACCAATGTTGATATTTTCTGCTTCTAATGGAAACAGTATAAAAGAGCAAAATACTAAATTTTGATTAAGTAAACTTTGTAAATTCTCCCCTGGACCTTTTTAAATGAGTAATATCAGAACCGTGGGACCACACACTTCAGTACACATTCTGATAACCTATCTCTTACCCCCAAATTTGTTATAAAGTAGTGGTTAACTGAAATGGAATCCTGTTTTGACTAGAGCTTCTGTAGACACTCTATCTACAACCAAATTTTCAAGCTATTAAATCTGACCCCATACTGATTTCCCGTCATCACATGATTGTTGCATCAAAAAAGGAGACTGTTCAGCCCATTGTGTCTGTGTCTCTCTGAATGTGTGCATTATTGACTTTCTCTTGCCTTCTCAGCATAACCCAATGTTACGAAGCAGAGGTTGACAGCCCTCCGATAATTAAAACCGAAACACCCAAAGAGGACAACCTCGCCTTTTAATCTGATAGAAGTCTGACAAGGGGTATACCCTACCTCTTATCCCCAAATTTGTTATAAAGGAGTGGTTAAATGAAATGGAATCCTTTCACCCGCTCCATAATTAACAAGTAACTATTTATCTAACTCCAACAGTGAACAAATTAACAGCCTTTCTAACAAACTGAACAATTACTCCCTAACTGAATTAAATTCTATTGACATGCTGTTTCAATAACACAGGTCCCACTTAGTATAAATCCAATTAACAAGAAAACAACAAATTAAAACTTAATGTCTCAAAGTTCACGCAGAATGAATCCGCTGGAATGCTCCTCTTCCTCTCAGCTGATTATGCTCCTGGGAATGTTTTCTCTGTAATTCTTCTGTTCTGGAATTCCTCCTTTGGCTAACCGTGCCTTGTACTTTTCTCGAGTGCTTTCTTGTGAGACATCAATGTTTCTTTTGACATTTCCCTCTCACCTGTTCAGATGGCAGTTGGCTTTCTCTTCTAATTTTGAAATGCCCGCATCTTTTATACCCACGATTACACATTAATTTCTTTACAATTTGGTTGGAGGTAATCAAAATTGGTTCTTAATCTCCGAGTGCCTTTTTAAATTAACTGGTTGAATTTAAACTGTTTTCTGGGTAAAAGTGCTACTTGTGCCTGCAAACTGAAAAGTCTTTTGATACACTTGTTTCAATTTTGGGGCTCTCTGCATAATGCTTACAAACTTCTAAGCACAGACAAAGTGTAAACACTTAAAGGGACCATGCACTGCTTTTCAATTCATTTTATGTTTTTGCCATTTTTACACACCAACTTTGTAACACCCTATACATCCTTCCTTTTTAGAATACAATCTAATTCTCTGTTGAGTGCTTTGGTTGAACCTCCTTCCACTGAGATGTTTTTATTACTTCTGCAAATTAGTTTAAATTTGTCCCTTGTTCTTGATTCTTCATGATTGGGAATAGTTTCTGTCCATCCACTCTATCCAGACTTATCATGATTTTGGATTCCTCATTCCAAGGGAAACAATCCCAACTTCGCCAATCTATTATTTCATAACTATTGTTTCCTAGCCCTGGAACAATTCCTGTGAACCTTTTCTGCATTGTTTTCATACCCTATCTAAAGTTTAAAAAAAAGATTCAATATGTTGAATTAGTATATTTTACTGCTGGTTGGACAAGGAATCACTGTTGCTTGCAGGCTCAGCAGCTGTCATTCTGGGCAGCAAGAAAGTATATCACTTCACTTTAGAACAGCCCAAAATCCTCAGCATCATGTTGACCCCCTCATTCTTTTCTTTCTTTTGCCATGGAACAATAGGCAAGATCCTGACCTGGTAGACTCATGTGTATAAGGTTTGGCTAACAAACCTAATGTAGTCAGCCATGACTTTGCATTGCTATAAGATTTTGTGAAACTTAACAATAGGCACAAAATATTTGACAGGGCAAAAAATAGGAACTAGAAGATTGTACTGTACACCACCTCTATTTGTTACAGAATTATTATCATATCTATGGATTTCCTGCAAATTGATTTTCAATTAAAGTGAGGATAAAGAATGGACTTAACTTGTCTGACCTACCTTATGGAGAAACTTCCACTCTCATTTAATCTGTTACAGTATTTTGTAACACCAATAAAATCAGTTCTTCCTACACTTAACTGTGAGCAACAAAATAAAAACAATCAATTGCTATGTTGTCTTGACAGACTAAAACAATGCATAATTTCTTCAAATTAGATATAGCTGATATCCATTTATGTCAAGACCTAATTGCTTAATAAGCCATTGTTTGTGAACTTTAAAAGCAGATGTCTTATATCTAAGCAGAGTATAAATACGAAACATACTGCCTCTCTAAAGCTGCTTTCAGTCTTTAATCTTGTGTTCTCTAAAATTACACATAACTTCATTACAGTTTGAAAAACATAACTTACGCTGAGTACAAAATATTCTCCCTTGTATGCAAGATCTTTAAATCCAAGAAAATCCAAGTATAATTGCTATCTAATTCTATAAACAGTATAAACTTCAGATCATTGAAAATTGTTTTTAAGACTTGTTGAAAAAATTTTAATACTACATAATAAGTGAATATTCTGACATTTAAGGCAAATTTATGAAATGACAATGGACTTAAGCTAAGTTATCGTCTTCTGCTATATAATATTTATTTGCTGTGAAGCAGCATTAGTGGGATTGTCACGCAGTTGAAGTGGAGGGAACAGTGCTTACTGTGCATTGTTTGTAATTACCCACAGAATTTTATTGTACATTTGAAGGACAATTTGTCAATATTGAAGATTATTTCAAGCACTTTTCTGTGTTGGGGATAATGGAAAGGACTCCCCAATTAGATTTAAGGATCTTCATTATACTCATGCAGAGAATAAACCAGGAAGAATAAATGAATTGTTTAATGTGAATAAGGAACAAGAGTGGACCATTCCATCTCTTGAGTCTGCCTGACATTTAATGATAACATTCTATTAGCTTTCCTAATTACTTGCTGTACCTGCTGACTAAACATTTGTGATTTATGTTTTAGGATACCCAAATCCTCTGTATTGCAGAATTGTGTAATCTCTCACCATTTGGATAATATGCTTTTTTATTCTTCCTACCAAAAATGGACAGTTTCATAGTATTCCACACTATATTATCTGCCAGCCTTCTGGAAGTTTACTCTCTCACTTAAATTGTCTGTACCTTTCTGTATCCCCTTGTATCCCCTTACAACATAGTTTCCTACCAGCAATTGCAGCAACTATATATTTCCTTTACATATAAATTCTAAACAGTTGAGGTTACACCACCGATTCCTGTGTCACACCACTTTTTATATCCTGGCAACCTGACAAAGTTCCTTTTATGACGACTGTTGGCTTTCTATTGGCCAACCAATCTTCTATGTTTAAACCCCAGCACTCTTTCCCCCCCGCCTCCAAAAAAAGCATGAGCTTTTATTTTCTGCAAGAATGTTTGATGCGGCACTGTATCAAATGCCTTGTGAAAATCTAAGTAGACCCCTTTATCCACAGTGCATGATGCTTTCTCAAATAACTCCAGTAAGTTGATTAAACATGATTTTACGATCACAAAACCATAACGTCTTTGCCTGATTACCTTGAACTTATCAAAGTGTACTGCCGTACATGTTTGTTAGTAGCTTCCAACATATTCTCCTTGACAGATATGAAGCTCTGGCCTGGTCTGCTTTCTACGTCCCACCCTTTTTGAATTTTGAGGGTGGATCACATTTGCTATCTTCCAATCAAATGGGAACTTCCCTAAATCAGGGGAGTTTTGGAAAATTAAAACCAATCCATCAATTGTCTGACTGAACTTCTTTTAAGACTCTATGATGAAGTCTATCACAACCTGGGCACTTGTCAACTTGCAAGTCAAACAGTTTACTTGGTGCCACTTTACTGGTGATTGTAATTTTCTTGAGTTCCTCCATCCTTTTCAGTTCCTGATTTATAGCTGCATCTGCGATATTCCTTGTAGATGTTTCTAACCAACCTGTTCGGAAATGTTATTATATACCTCTGGAGCAGAGGAGACTTGAACCGGGTCTCCTGGACCTGAGGTAGGGGCACTACTACTGCATCCCAAGAGCCCTTAAACCTGTTCAGAAATTATTATGCATCTCTAGAGCAGATGAGACTTGCATTTAGGCCTCCTGGTTAAGAGGTATCTTAAGCCAACCTTTTACTTTCTGTACCTGATATGGCATTTCATATATATGTTTTAAAATAATTTTATGCATTTTGACACACCTCTGAAGCAGGTGGATCTTGAACCCAGTCCCTCTGGCTCTGCACTACAATAGCCACTGTAATGTTCCTTGTAACCTTTATTGTGAAGACTAAAACAAAATACCTTTTCAGTTCATTTGCCATTTCATTAGTTTGTATTAATAGTTCCCAGACATTCTGATTTTGTTTACTGTTTTTCTTTTTCATATTTATGTAAACTTTAACTATGTTTGTATATTTATGGCTAGCTTGTACTATTCATTGTCCATTTATTTATTCGTGTCTTTTATATTCTGTTCCATATTCTCATGTGCACAATTATATTGCCGTCCCTAAGGTTTCAAGTTATTCAAAACAAAAAGAGAAAGGTGGATTAAAGTATTAAATTCTGCAGAAATACATTTCCATAGTTGTTGAATTTATTGTTTGAGGCTTGGCAAGGAGTTTGGTTACAGTTAATATTTAACAAATTGGTAAAATGTTCAGTCCTACCTAATTGCACAAGCCGTTCGTATTTTCATTGCATTTAATTGAGAAAAAGGTGAAGTAAAATTTCTGAAGGAACAGGGCAAATACAGGATGCTGGCTTCTGTATTTTGGCATTTAACTTTTATGCCACATTAAAGTGAGGGGAGTTGCTATTAATAATGGATTAAAAAATCAGTCCAGTAATGCACACACCTAATGTTTGTAATAAAACAATAGTTGACAAATCAAGCATTAGGAAGCACCGGGCATAAAGGGATTAATACAGTGTGGCTACAGAAAGGTCAGCACTTAGAAATGAACATTGCACAATAGAACAGGTTCACAGAAGATGGAGAAAAGATGTTTTGAGTAGCTGTGCTTATTGGGGAAAGTCTGACATTAAAGCAAAAAGGGATGTGTCGATGAGGAAGACCCAAAAGAATCTGTATGGATGATGACCCTAATAAATAAAGGGTCAGTTAAACTGGTAGATATAGTCCACAGAAAGCAAGGAACACTTCCTATTGAATCTAGCAATTGGTATGAACCGGAGGAGATAAGAGAAGAAAGAGTAGAAAAAGAAAACTTTTGTTATAGTAATCATAATATGCTTTAAGATAATACCAAAGGACACAAGTGTGACAAAAACTAAGTTTGTGAATTTGGAAAAGCTTGAATTTGAGATTCCAAGAATGGAGGAAGGGGTAACAATGTTGGCAAAAAAAAAGTTACGTCAAGCAAAAATAGGAAACACTATTCACAACAGAATGCAGTGTAAATATATCTTGCTAAATGGAAAGAATAATCTAAACACAGATGGGCCCCATGAATAAATGAAAACATAAGGGAAGAACTGAATGTTAAGGGAGAGGTTTACATCAAATACATAGACAGTAGGAGCTGTACAAAAGAGAGATGAACAAGATAGGAAGGTAAAGAGGCGCTACTATAACAAGAAACACGAAATAGATTGCAGGGATATTAAATAAATATTTTGTTCTAAGGTGATAGAACAAGTAGATGTGAATTGTATGATGAGATGAGCAATGAAATAAGTGCATTTAAAATTTCAAGTGTATTGAACACATGATCAAACTTGAAGGAGGAAGTCCCTGGTCCTGATGGAATGCATGTTTTAGAAGAACCTAGTGATGACATTGCAGAAGCCTTGCTATTCATTTATGGTAATTCCTTAGAAAAAGCTGTGCATCAGAGGAGTGGTGGATAGCTAATGTACTTCCATATTTAACTAGGGGAGATGGAACTTGGAGAGTAAGTTATAGACTAGTCAGCTCATCAATGGTAGTAGGAAAAATAATGGAGTCCTTAGCAAAGGAAAGCACAGAAGAGTATCTAAAAATGAGAAATACAATATGAATAGAATGTTGGATTCAAAACACAAAATTTATGTCACCAACTGTATTTAATTTTGGTATAGAGTAATCAATGTTTGTGTGGTCAAAGTAGTTTTTCTGAAATTTCAATAGTCATTTGATAAGGTGTTCTATGATGCATTCGTGGATAAGATCAAAGAATGTGAAGTTGAGGTTCAAGTGGCACAATGATTTGTCAACTAACTTCAAGTCAGCACATTAAAAAAATAGAAATAAAAGAGAGGTATAATTTGGGAAGTGATCTTCGGAAAAGATCAGTGCCAGGGTCATGTTGTTCATAATCAACTTCAATAAATTGTCTTCTCAATGCAAAAATATTAATTTTATATATGATTCCAGTCTTGGGCAACAGTGTGTGTGGAGTTTGCACATTCTCCCTGTTTCTGCATGGGTTTCATCCAGATGCAATTTAGCATGACCAGTCCACCTCACCTGCACATCTTTGGATTGCGGGAGAAAACCGGAGCAAACCCACACAATGTGCAAACTCTACACAGACAGTCACCTGAGTTTGGAATTGAACCCAGGCCCCTGGCACTGTGAGGCAGCAGTGCTAGCCACTGACCCACCATGCCACCCTCATTATTGATCACTCTGTCAAGGGGAAAGGTTCTTCCTGTATACCTTATTTATGTCCCTCATAATTTTATACATTTATAATCCTATGTCAACTTCACATGTGATAATACTAGAAGTTGCTATCTGACTTCCTTTTCAACAATGGTGAACACACAGCCATGCTATTATTTTACTGTAAAATCTTGGCAGTTGCAAATTTTTTCATTGAGGTATTGCTTGACTTCCATGCGTGGTGGGCATCATGGAATTATAGCTGCAAGGGGATGAAGATTGGAAGCTAAATATTCAAAGATATACATCCTATTGGAAAGATGGGCAAGTGGGCAAAGGGAATGGGATTGCCTTATTAGTAAGAATTGACATTAAATCAGTAGTAAGAAATGAAGTAGGGTCGGATGGTGTAAAATCGGGGTAGAATTGAGGAACTGCAAAGGTGAGTAAACCATAGTTGGACTTATGTACAAGCCTCCAAACTCTAGTCAGGAGCTGGAACACAAGGTACACCATGGCATGTGTAGGAAAGGCAAAGTTGCAGTGATCTCAAGTTGCAGGTGGACTGGGAAAATCAGGTTGGTAGTGGATTGCAAGAAAAGGAATTTGTGGAAAGTCTGCACAATGGCTTTTTCGAGCAGCTTGTGGTGGAGCCCACTAGGGAACTGGCAGTACTGGATTTACTGTTGTGCCATAAGCCAGACCTGATAAGGGAGCTTAAGGTGAGGGCAGTGATCATAATATGATTGTATTTACTCTGCAGTTTGAGAGGGAAAAGATAAAATCAGAGGTAACAGTTCTACAGCTGAATAAAGACAATTACAGAGGCATGATGGGGGAGCTGGGCAGAGTTGACTGGGACAAGAGCCTAGCAGGAAAGACACCGGAGCAGCAATGGTCGGAGTTTCGGGAAGTAATTCAGGAGACACAGCATCCTGAGGAAAAAGAAGCATGGTACAGGGAGGACAAGGCAGCCATGGCTGATGAGGGAAGTCAGAGATAGCAGTAAAAACAAAAGAGAGACCATATAATGTGGCAAAGGGCAGTGGGAAACCAAAGGATTGGGAAGCTTTCAAAGACCAGCAGGGGGCAACAAAAAAAATTAAGGAAGGAGAAGATTAAATATGAGGGTAATCTAGCCAGTAGCGTAAAGGAAAACTGTAAGAGTTTCTATGGAGATATAAAGAGCAAAAGAGAGACAAAAGTGGACATTGAGCCACTGGAGAAATAGTAGCGGGGAGTAAGGAAATGGCGAGGAACTGAATAATTACTTCATGTCAGTCTTCATAGTGGGTGGCACGAGTAATATCCCAAAAATTCAAGGGAGTGAGGGGGCAGAGCTGAGTATGGTGGCCATCACCAAGGAGAACGTGCGAGAAAAACTGAATGGCTTGAAGGTGGATTAATCATCTGGACCAGATGGACTCCACCCTACTGTTCTAAGGGAGATAGCTGAAGAGATATTGAAGGTATTAATGGTGATCTTTCAGGAATCGCTAGAATCAGGACACTGAAAAGTTGCAAATGTGACACCCCTTATTTGAAAAGGGACCAAGGCAAAAGACAGAAAATTACAGACCAATTAGCCTAACCTTGGTCATGGAATCCATTGTGAAACATGAGATTTCTGAATACTTGGAGGCTTGTGATAAAATAGGGCAATGTCAATATTATATCAAGGAGAGGTCATACCTGATAAATCTTCTAGAATTCTTTGAGGAAGTACTGAGCAGGATAGACCACGGAGAGCCAACGGATGTTACTTACCTGGACTTCAGGAAGGTCTTTGACAGGTGCTGTCAGGATGCTACTGAGTAAGATAAGCCCCCATGGTGTTAGAGACAAGGTGCCAGCATGGTTAGAAGCTTGGCTGTCTGGCAGAAAGCACAGAGTGGGGATAAAAGGGTCCTTCTCGGGATGGTAGCCAGAGACGAGTGGTGTTCTGCAAGGCCAAATGTTGAGACCACAACTTTTCATTTTACACATTAACAATCTAGATGACAGAACTGAGGGCATTCTGGCTAAGTTTGCAGACAATACAAAGATAGGTCGAGGGATAAGTAGCAATGAGGAGGCAGGGAGGCTGCAGTAGGATTTGAACAGGTGAGGAGAGTGGACAAAGAAGTGGCAGATGGAGTACGATGTGGGACAGTGTGAGATCATGCACTTTTGTAGGAAGAATAGAGGCATGCACTACTTTCTAAGTGGGGAGAAAATTCAGAAGTCTGAAGTGCAAAAAGACTTGGGAGTTCTAGTCCAGGATTCTTTCAAGGTAAACTTGCTGGTTGAGTCAGTAGATAGGAGGCAAATGCAGTGATGGCATTTATTTTGAGAGGACTTGAATATACAAGCAGGGATATACATCTGAGGCTCTATAAGGCTCTAGTCAGACCACATTTGGAGAATTGTGTGCAGTTTTGAGCCCCATATCTCAGATAGGATGTACTGGCCTAGGAGCATGTTCAAAAGATGTTCATGAGAATGATCCCAGGAATGAAAAGCTTAACATATGAGGAATGTTTGAGGATTTGGAGTCTATACTCAATGAAGTTAAGAAGGATGAAGGGGATCTGATTGAAACATACAGAATGCTGAATGGCCTGGACAGAGGGGATGTTGGGAGAATGTTTCCATTGGTAGGGGAGATGAGGACCTCAGGGCACAGCCTCAGAGTAAAGGGAAGACCTTTTTAGAATGAAGACAAGGAGAAATGTCTTCAGCCAGAAAGTGATGAATCTATGGAATTCCTTGCCACAGAAGGCTGTGGAGGCCAGGTCATTGAATATATTGAAGACTTTGAGATAGATAGGTTCTTGAATATGCAGCTGTGGTGCATTGAGCCTTGTTTGATGTTTGAGGGATTACATTAAATAATTGCTGTATCTTGCCGAGCAGCATTGAATCTTTCAAGCTGTTCAGAAGGCTTACTCTAATCTGATTTCTTTGGTCTTACCTAATTTCTTTGTGTCTAGCTATTACTGGCTAAATAAGATTGATCATTTCTGGTCATTCAGGGATATAAGAGGAAATTACATGACTTTACATTTGAGGCTTGAATTGTAGGACAAATATGATCTATTTTATGGCAAGTATCTGTTATTTCATTAGTCAATTTTCAGGAAAAGTTTGAATATAGGCACTCTAAGGCAAGTTTCTGATTCCTCTTCAGACAGATACTGATAAACAACAACTTTCTTATTCTTACGGTCTTCACAAATTTAAAAAAAAGGTAGCAATGTTTTCTGAAATACTGTCACTTTACAGTGCAAGTTCCTTTCCTCTCTGATTTCCCTCACTTGCCTGACTACTTATAGTATTCTTCTACATCTCCCACGTCATGTTGACCATTTCAAATTCGGAGTTTCTGATCTCTTCAGGCTATCAAGGAAGCAAAGTGAGTTGAGCCTAGACACTGTTACTGTTCAAGAGGTGGGGGGGGGGGGGGGAGAGAAAGAAAAAACAATTGCTGACAATTCTCCTCAAGCTGTTCTTATGCTTATCAGTTCATATGTGAAGAAATTGAGATATTTGGTTTTTGCATGTCCAGCATTGTTATTGGAAAAGTGTTTGCGTTTCCCCCATTACTAAGACAGTCCATATGTTTTCTGACAACATTCCTTCCTCAACTCATCTGCCTTTGTTACTTCTAGACCTAACTATTTCAAAACACTTCTGGTTGGTCTTGCATATTAATAGTGTTGATCTTTAAACCTGTGTGCTTGTTGACCTAAATCAGCTTCTGATAAAGCTGTTCCTTTAATTTAAAATTTTCCCATGTTTTCAAACCCCACTATGGCTTTGCCTCTTCTATGTCTGCAACATCATTTAGCCCCACCACTCACCAAGGTATCTGTAATGCTTTACTTTTGGCTTCTTGATGTATCCACGGCTTTAATTTTTCTACCTTTGGTGGGTATCCCTTACACTACTTCAGAAATTTTAAGCTTTAGAGTTTATCCCTGATCCACTCCATTTCAAAATCTTTTTTTCCTCCTTTGACATGCTACCTAAAACCTTGATGTCTTTGACCAAGCAGCCCTGATATCTCCTTGTGATTATTTTTGTTTTATAACACTGCTGTTTTGCAGCCTGTAATATTTTACTAGATTAAAAAGTGTGGAAATACAAATTGTTGATTGCATTTAATTTGGAATTATTTACATAACTTAAAATTTGCAGGATTTGAACAACCTGCACCATACAAAATTATGAACTTGACAATACTTCTCAATTACTTAATAGAACAGTCTCTTGGTATCATAGTATGTACAAAAAAACCCTTCAACCTCTGGTGAATACAAACAACCCAAGATGTCTTTTTGTTCGATATTGGTTACAGAAGTGGGTTACTTCCTGTGGACACCTGCCATTACTTATTTTGTATTTTATGCCTAGGGTACACTTCTGAGGAGAGCCACTCCACACCCAGGGGAACTGAAGACTTTAAAAAAGACAGCAGAAAATTTGAGGAATGATATGAATGCTGCTAAAGGACTGGACTCCAACAAAAATGAGGTCAATAATGCCATTAAAAGAGTGACCACTTCTGTATAGAGTTTTACCTCAAACTCTCACCTCGTGTGTCTCCCTGACTGTGTGAACGTTAATGTTAACCCATCCTTGGAATTGTTCCAGTCTGTTTGTATGCACCAAACTCACCTGATTTTGTTTCTTCATGTCAGCAATGTTTATAGTAACCGCAACCTGGGAAAAAGTGCCTTGTTTCTGCTAATGATTGCACCAATCTGCCCTGCACATTTTATCATGTCATGTTTTTCATAAAAGAACTATTCATCTTTTTTATATATTTTATATATATAAATATATATAGGTAGATGCACTACTGTATAGAAGTAGAAATCCTTGCATAATATTTTGTTATACACAGGGTGAATGCATTTTTTTTTTAAAAAGCTATATTTTGGGGGTTGTATGCCCAGGTATTTGGACCTGCTGAAAAATAATTGTACAGTTTTATGTGAAATTTGATACTTTTATACAGGTTGGCAGCTTGGATTGTGTAAATTTTATTTTTTTTTGTATAGCAAGTTTAATAATAGTCAATGCAAGTTTTTGAATTTCATCAAAAATGGTACACCCTTTTTAGTAGCTATAGAAGTCAAATATTTGTTTCCCAAATCATCTGCGTTTTGTGTTCAAACAGTTTAACTTTTTTTTCAGTTATGTTGCCCTTTCTCCACCTTCTCCATTCCATATTGTAAGACAAGTCTCTGGTATGATGTACTAATAGCACAAAGCTCTTTTACTCCTTGGGATAGTTTTGCAATGGTTGGGCACTTTGTTTGTGGGACACGGAACTACACTACACTACAGATCAGATCAGATCAGAAGACTTTCAGGTTTGTTTTTACTTTTAGTTTTTGCCCTGCTGAATAAACGACTTTGCACCAAATGAATGTGCTGTGAATAACAGTTTAAAAGGTTAATCCTAATCAATGTAACATATCTTCCTTTGCCTGCTACTGCATTTTCTTTTGACTGGAAATTATAACTATTATACAATTGTGAACGGTTTTATTATGTGTGAAACTTGGGATCGAGTCTTGATTTTTTTTATTCATTGATCTCACACTGCACAAAAATGTTATGTTTTACAGTATGAAGGCTTAGTGTTTGCCATAGATGACCACTATAAGAATTTGGCAATAATCTTTCAAATGAACTGGTAATTTTCTGCTGGTGCTGAGAAATAACAAATTGACTAGGGGACCTATCTTTTGCTGGGGACCTCCAGTCAGGCAAATCATAAGAAATAAAACCGAGTGGTTTATGAACATGTCTAAACAGAGATTGTTACGGGTTTGAAGTCACTCATTTCTGTCTTCTCAGAATGTGTCCTGAACACTTTTCATTTCATGAATTATGTTGCTGACTCTTTGTTCATTTTTCACTGTATCAGGAAACTGGTAGGGTCTCTTTGTATTAATTCATTGATCTGCTTCTTTGAATCACGAGATACATTTATGTATTTTTGCTGAATAAACATCAATTTTTGTAAGAATCTGTAAAGAAAACACATTTTAGCATGCTTTGAAACAAATTACATTAGCTACTTGAGAGTTAGCATTGAAGAATTTTCCTACTGGGATTTTGCAGCTGGAATCTTTTGCTGTTAATACATTGATATTGTTGTTTTCCACATTTCCAGCTTTTCAGCAACTGCTGTTTTATTTTAAGGGTTTCTGTCCTGTTTTGGTTGCTTTGACAATTGCCTCAATCTTTAACTGTGTGCAGAAATATTATACTTTTTATATACATGATATATTTCAGTTGCATAATTAATGCCTTTTGTTAACTTAATTTATATTTCTTAACTTGTTAATGCTAACTTTCTCCCTTGCTGCAGTATCACTAACTTTAAAAAAGAAACTTTGTTCTTTTTGATTATGATTCAATTCCGTGGATTTCATTAATGAACATAAGAAGGAGCAACGTTTTTCTGTATTGGGTTTTGTGTTTCGAAATTTGGAAGAATGTCCATTATTTTCCCATGTGCTGTATTTTAAATGAAAGTCAACTTACAGATTCGTCTCAGCTTTTAACTGCGCGTGATTAGTGGCAATATCAGCTATGATTTTGGTGTGAAAATTTTGCTCCCAACATTTGAAGTTTCTCCTGTTTGTGAAGAAGTGGTCCTCCTGTCTTGGTTGAAGATGTTTTGCTGTACATCCTTTCTGTAGAATATTTGTTAGTGTCATGTGCCCTCCGTGCTTCAAAATGTATGCATTCCTAAAGTTAGGACTTAGTAATTCAAGAATTCCCCACAAGTGAGGAATCTGTCTTTTAAGGTGAATCTGAAGTTCAAATTAACAATACAGGCCAGGCTCGAGTCAAGAGCTCAGGGGAAGTTAATACAGTTTTAAAATCAGGTAACATGGAAAGAGTAAAGAAATAGGTTAGTGGTGAGGGAGGATATAATGAGGAGAAAGCATTCAGTGGAGATCAAATGAGTATAACTGAGAGCCAGTAAAGGATCAAAAACTATAATTTAGGTCTGTACAGACCTCCAACAGCAACTCTTAAGTGCGAGACTGTAAATTCAGAAATTAGAAGTGTGTGTAGTAATGATAGGGGACTTGATAGTTAGAGGCACAGATAGATGTTTCTGTAGCTGCAAGTGAGACTCTAGGATGATATGTTGTGTTCCTGGAGCCAGAGTCACTGATATCTCTGAGTGGACACAGGACATTCTCTGAAGGGGGAATGTGAGCAGTCAGAGGTTCTGGTCCATATTGGTACGAACAACTCAGGCAGAAAAAGAGATTAGGTCCTGCAAATGGAATTCAAGGAGTTAGGTTGGAAGTTGAAAAGCAGAAACTCTGGGGTTGTAATCTTAGGGTTACTGGGAATAGGAAGATTTTTTCAGTTAAATATGTGGCTAAAAAACTAGTTTCCAAACTAGAAGGACATGTTGCACCTAAACTGAAGGGGCATCAAAATCCTGGCTTTGGGGTTGTGGGGGAAGGGGTGGAGGTGTGTATTGGTTGACCCAGATCAATATGTCAGCAAGTTAAATGACAGAGGAGAAATCAGAGACTAAGGCCAGTAAGGCTAGGAAGGATAGACAGGTTGAGGTTACTGGGAACAGTAGGGCTGGTGGTATGAGGTGTATTTGTTTTAATGCGAGGAGAATGACAGTTAAGGTAGATGAACAGAGGACTTGGATTAATACATATAACTATGATGTTGTAGCTATTGCAGAGATTTGGTTAAGAAAAGGATAAGACTGGCAGCTTAACATTCCAGAATTTACATGTTTCTGTTGTGATAGAAAGGGGTATAAAAGATGTGGGAGAGTTGTGTTACTGATGAGGGATAATATCCACAGCTGTGCTGAGGGCATCTTGGAGGTCTCATCCAGCAAGGTCATATGGGTAAAACTCAGGCATAGAAAAGTTGCAGTCACTTTAGGATTGCACTGGAGGCCGTCCAACAGCCAGCATGTGGTTGAGGAACAGATATGGCAAAATGCAAAAGCAACTGGATGATTTTAACTTTCTCTCTTGACTGAGACTCACTTAGTGCTGGGGCTTTAATGGAGGAAGAACTTGTTAGGTATGTTCAGGGCCTTTTTTTTAAATGAAATGTAAATATTCCAACTCAAAGGGGCAACACTCTACCTGCTGTTGGGGAATGAGCCAGGTCAGATGATTTAAGTTCCACTGAGGAACTATTTCAGAAACAGTGATCATAATTCTGTAAGTTTTAAGTTACTTGTGCATGAGGACAAAATTAGTCCTTGTATGAAAGGCTAACCACCACAATATTCAGCAAGAATTGGAGAGTTTAAACTGTCGATGGCTGTTTGAAGATAAATTTACATCTGGCATGTGCGAACATTATATAGGCTGGTTGATTACAGTTCAGGAGTTTAGCATGTTCCCTCAAAATAAAGGATAAGGATGGCAAGATTCAGGAATGTTGGATAACAAGAAATTGAGAGCTTTGTCAAAAATAAAAAGAGGCAGACGTAAGGTTTAGGAAATTGAAGACAGAGAGAGCTCTCAAAGAATGCAGAAAGAGAATGAAAGAACTCAGTCAAGAAATTAGGAGGGCCCAAAAGGGGCCACAAAATGTCTTTGGGAAAACAGGATGAAGAAAAATGACAATATATTTTATAAAAATGTAAAGGGTAAGCAGGTAACTAGGGAAAGGGTATGTCCTCTCAAAGGCAAAGGATCGAATTTACGTGTGGAGCCAGAGAAAGTGGATGAGTTTCTTTGTGAATATTTTGCATTGGTATTCACAAAGGAGAAACACATGGTGAATTGAGAGTCTTGGGAGGTATGTTGATATTCAAGAGTATGTCAGTATGAAAAAGGTGGTGTTAGATTTTTAAAAGCCTTCAGATAGACATGTTCCCAGGATCTATTTCAGAATGTTGATGGAGGCAGGTGAGGAAATTGCTGGTGTTTTGTATGATATCTTTGTACCCTCTTTATTCACAGGACAAGTGCCAGAGGGCTGGAGAGTAGACATTGTTGTTTCTTTGTTTAAGAAGGGCAACGCGGATAATCCAGGAACTTACAGACTGGTGAGCCTTTTCAGTGGTTGGGAAATTATCGGAGAAGATTCTTCTGGATAGGATTTACTCAAATTTGGAAAAATATTAACTCCATTAGTGATAAACAGCATGGCTTTGTGAAGAGAATGTCGTGTCTCTCAAACTTCACTAAGTTTTTTGAGGTGACAACATGATTGAGAGCAGGACAGTAGATGTTGTCTATAAGGACTTTTAGCAAAGTCTTTGTCAAGATCTTTATAACAGGCTGATGCAAAAAGTGATGTCACACGGGATCTGAGGTGAGTTGATATGACGATACAAAAATAACTCTGTCATAGAAGACAGAGAGGAGTGGTGGAAGGGTGTTTTTCAGTTTGGAGATCTGTGATCCGTGGGATTCCACAGGGATCTCTGTTATTTGTAATATATATAAATGATTTGGAGGTGAATGTAGGTGGACTAATTAGTAAGGTTGCGGATGACACGAAGATTGGAGAAAGCTGTTGATAGTGAGGAGCATTGCCAGAGAATGTAACAGGATATAGATTGGCTGGAGACTTTGTAGAAATAGCCGATGAGGTTTAATTCAGACAAATGGGAGGTGATGCATTTTGGGAGATTTAATAGAGGAGCGAAGTATACAGTAAACATTAGAACCTTAGTATCATCAACATATAGAGAGATCCAGGCATTCAGGTCCACACTTTTCTGAAAGTGGCAACACAACTGGATAAGATGATTGAGCATTTGGCATGCTTGCCTTCATCAGTTGGTATGTGGCGTATAAAATTGGCAAGTCATGTTGCAGCTATATAGAACTTTAGTTAGACCACATTTGGAATAATGCATAATGTTCTGGTTGCCACACTACAGAATGATGTGGAATCTTTAGAGAGGGTACAGGAAGTATGTACCATGATATTGATTGATTTGGAGGATATTAGTTGTGAAGTAAAATTGGGCAAACGTGATTTGTTTTCACTTGAGAACCTATCGCAATATGGTTGACTCTCAGCTACCCTCTGGACAATTAGTGACAGACAATAAGTGCTGGCCTAGCCAGCAATGCACACATCCTGAATGATTAAAGCACTTGAACATCAAAGGGCGAAGGACAGCCTGATAAAAATTTACAGAATTGTGGGAGGCATGGATAGAATGGATAATTGGAATCTTTTTCCCCAGGGTAGATATGTAAGTTACTAAGGATAGAGGTTTAAGATAAGAGGTTAGATTAAAAGGAGATATGAGAGGCAGGTTTTTTACATAGAAAATTATACTTGTCTGGAATGCGCTGCCAGAGGAGATGTTGGAGTGGATACAATGCTGATGTTTGAACAGACGGGAAAATACAGTTATGGATAGTGTAGAGGCAAAAGGTTTTTTGTTTAGAAAGGCATTATGTCGGCGCAGTCATGGTGGGCTGAAAGGCCTGTTCCTGTGCTGCACTGTTCGTTGTTCCTGGGTAGCAAAGCCAAAGTAGTATTATTGAGGGATTCTAATATTAATATTCTAACTTCAGAGAGGCAGACAAACACTTGTTTAAAGATTTCTGGAGTGTCAGGGTCAGTTTCCTATAGCAAATTCTCCTGGATGCAATGAGATTAACAGTACTGGATTTAGTAATGAGTCATGAGCCAGATTTAAATAGTAAACTAATTGTGTGTGAACATTTATCAAATAGTGGTCATCATATGATCGAGTTCAATGTAGCATTTTGAAAGAAAAAAGCAAGAATTGGTTGGTAGAGTTTTGGATTTAAGTAAGGCTGACTTCAGTAAGAAGGGAAAATCTGCTAATGGGTAAAACTGGAAAAACAGTGGAGAATATTTAAAGCAACATTTCACACAATAGAAAACTACTTGAGGGGGAAAGAACTCAAAAGAACAATGGATGCTGTAAATCTTACAAAAACAAAAATTGCTGGAAAAGCTCAGCAGGTCTGGCAGCACCTGTGAAGAGTGATCAGAGTTAACATTTCTGGTCTGGTGACCGTTGCTCAGAAAACTACTTTATGTCCCTGATGTGGGAAAACTCCAATTCGTAGAAAAATCTGCCATGGATAATGAAAAAGATAAGGGACTTACAAAACTGACAAAACAGCACAGATCCTGCTGAATGAGGAAGATATAAAGACCAGCAAAGGGCCACAAAGCAACTTGTAAGAACTATTAAAAGGGGTTATGAAAGGAAACTTGCCATGGACAAAATCAGTAAGAAATTGTGTAGTTCTATAAAGGGATAGCAGATGCTCAGGAGCAATGTTGACCTACTGAAGACTGAAAGTAGGAATATTTGTCAATGATTATGAGGAAATAGCAAATGTTGAACAAATACTTTACCTCTGTTTATAGTACAAAGGGAGAATAGCTTCCTGGAAATCCTGAGGAAATTAACTGGATTGGGAACAGGGATTGAATCATTGAACATAAATAAAACATTGATAATGAAGAAATTGATTGAAGTAAAGAGTGACAAATCCCCAAGACCTGACATTTTTCATCTGAGGGCGTTAAAGAAAGTACGGGAGCAAGCTGTAGACGTCCTAATCATAACCTTTCAGAGTTCCCTTGATAGAGGAGTCGTCTGTCTGGATTGGAAAATTGCACGTGTCACTCCACTTTTTAGGAAGTTAGCCAAACATCTGTGATATAAAATTTATTGCAGTCTTTAATCAGAAATGGGGTAACTGAATACTTTGAAAAATTTCAGTTAGTTAGGAAAAACCAGCAGGGATTCATGACAGGTAGGTCATGCCTGGCAGACCTCATTGAATCTTTTGAAGCAGTGACTACGATAGTGTACAAGTGAATGTCTATGGATCTTGTTTACATGGATTTCCAGAAGGAATTTGATGATTGGTTGAGTGGCAGGTGACAAAGTCAGAACAGTGAGTGTGTACACAAATTGGCAGGATGTGACCAGTGGTGACCACAAGAATCTGTGTTAGGGCCTTAACATTCACATTATGTATGAATGACTTGGATAATGGAATAAAAAGTCTTAGGTCTAAGTTTGCTGATGACACAAAGTTAGGCGACACTGTTGGAATAAAATTTCAACGAGATAGTGATCTGATCAATCAAGGTAATTTCTCGATGATATGGAGTAAAATATAGTAGATGTTGAAAGAGTTGTGGGTTCTGGTGCATCAATCTTTAAACTGTCATGAACAAGTGTAGAAAATAATCAAGAAATGGCTTTTATATCCAGAGGGTTAGAGTATAAGGATGCAACATTATGGAGTTATTCAACCTATGGTAGAGTACTGTGAACAGATCTGGGCACCACACCTTAGGAAGGATATATTGGCTATGGAGAGTGTAAAATATAGAATGAGCTAATTGAATGGTGGAACAGGGTGAAGGGGATGAAAACAAAAAATGCTGGAAATCAAAGTGCATCATGCAGCGTCCATGGAGAGAGAGCAAACTTACGTTTTAAGCCGAGATAACTGAGAGCTGATGTGAAGAGTAAAGCATTTATGCAATGGTGGGATTAGGGTGGAGTGCTGTGGGGTGAGAAAGGATGTTGATAGGGCAGAATAAGTGATTAGAATGTGAGGCTCAAGGGCTGAATGGCCTGCTGCTGTTCATATGTTCTTATAGCTGTGTTTACTTTCGATTTAGCCACTAATTGTATAGGTTATTTTATTAAGTATACAATTTATATGCAAATTATTGCATATACTTAGAAACCAAATATGCGCAGACTTCCTTCAGCTTGCATATCAAAATCTCAGTAGCTGATGGATCTCTTGTATTTCATGGCACTGGAGCATCTGCATAAGTGTGATGACACAAAGCCAAAAATTTTAACATGAATTTTGAAAGACTTTGTACCTTTGTTTTTAACCCTTTCGTTGCCAATCTTTGCCTAAATCACCACTGTGGTTAAGAACCGATGGGTGTGGTTGGTGCCACTGTACTGTCAATGTGCTGTTCAATAATTTTTACTCGGGGTTTATAATCTTGTTCAGCTCCAGTCTGAATTGATATAGAATTACATATACATTACAGCACAGAAAAGGCTATTCAGCCAACTGGTCTGTGCTAGTATTTATGACCCAAAGCCACCTAACTTTATTTGCATGTTCCTCTAATACTTCTTCCACATATTCTCATCTAGCTTACCCTTAAACATACATGTGCTCCCTACCTTAACCATTTGTGGTAGCAAGTTCAAAATTCCAACTACTTCCTCCTTCAAAAAACAGTTATCTTAAATTGCTTATTGGATTTTGAGTGTGTCTAGGAGTCAAATGCACATATTGACTTTATCCACAAATAGCAATATCTTCACTTCGTCTATTGTCTCAAAAGTGTCAAAATTCTTATGTCACTCCTCTCTTCAGGAGAGAAGAATCCATCTGTTCCATCTTTGTTGATGCGTAAAATCTCCCAATTTAGTTTTTTTAAAACCCTAACCATATTGCATCTTCTCTCATATATGTATAGCCTTCATAGAGGCCTGAGCTATACACAATCCTTCATGTAAGATCTAACTAAGGTGTGATATAGATTTAACATAATTTCCTGTTTTTCAGTTCTCCTCCTCTAGAAGTGGACTTCACTGCTGTGTTTGCATTATTTTTGCCTTATTAACCAGCATTGCTGCTTTTAATGTTATGTAATTAAAAGTCCCCATTCCTATATACTCTTTGAGCACAATTAGGCTCTTACTTTCCAAGGAATATATGACCTCCTTCTTTCTGTTCGCAAAATACATCACCTCACCTCATATTGGAATCCATCTTCTAGTGTTTTATAGCCTCTTCCATGATACGAATGATTGTACCTTAATCTTTAGACTTTGAAATTGCACTTCAAATCAGTTATGTAATTAACTTTGGTTTCAGTGCCAATTCTCTGTGGAAAACCATTTGTTGCTTTATGCAATATTGTTCACCCATACTTTCTGTTTTATAGCCAACTGGCCATTTGTTCGGTTCGCCCATGAATCCTCATTCTCTGATATCATTGGTTTGCTCAGCAGCATTTTTGTTGATGACTTTTTTGAAATTTCAAGTTTATTAATTGCTGCAATCATCTTATCCACTTTTTCTGTTGCTCCTACTTATGTTTAACCCAACCTGCTTGAAACTTAATAAAAACCGAAAGAACTGTGGATGCTGTAAATCAGAAACAAAAACAAAAATTGCTGGAAAAGCTCAGATCTGGCAGCATCTGTGAGGAGAAAACAAAGTTAATGTTTCGGGTCCAGTGGCCCTTCCTCAAAACAGACCCAAAACATTAACTAATAGATGCTGTAGATCTGTTGAGCTTTTCCAGCAACTTCAGTTTTTGTTAGTTAAGCATAATGTCTCCTTTTCAAATGTGTGCTGATTGTTCTTTACTATCTTTAAAGTTTCTAGATGCTTTTGTCTTGCATCTTTGATAAAGGATTCCATTATTACTTCTACTTTACAGTATTAAGATAACTGGTCTGTTGTTCCGTTGATTTGTTCCATATCCTGTTTGAAATATAAGAACATTAGTTGTTAACAGATAATCTGGCACTATTCTCTTTCTATTGGATTTTATATATATATATATATCTATTTTTTTTCCATGAGTGGGTACAGTCACGAATATGCCATTCATTAAGATCTGATGTGATTGTAACCTCAAATCTGCATTCCCATCTACCCCCGATAACCTTTCATTTTCTTGCTTAAGAAGAATCAGTCTACTAGGAGTCAGTGAGGTCTGCAGATACTGGAGATCAGAGTTGAGTGTGTGTTGCTGAAAGCACAGCAGGTCAGGCAGCATCCGAGGATGCTTTTCCAGCAACATGCTCTCAATTAAAAAAAATCTGTCAACGTTTGCCTTAAAACATTCAAAGATTCTGTCTGTACCACCTTTCAGGAAGAGTGTCCTAAAGACTTGAAATCTTTTGAGAGAGAAAAATATCACCACCTGTATGGTTTTAATGTTCAGAACCCTTAGTTCTAGATACTGCCGTGAGAGAAAGTATTGTCTCCACATCTACTCTTCAGGGTCCTGCATAGTTTAATCGAATCACCTTTTGATTTTCTAAACCCCAATGGATAATTCCAAGCTTATCAAACTTTTCCTTATAAGGCAAACCTTCTTTGAACTGTCTCCAATGCATTTACATCCTTCCTTAAATAAGATAACCAATACTGAACACAGTACACTGCATGAAGATTCACTAGCACTCTGTATAATTGAAGCAAAACTTCCTCAACTTTGAATTCAGTTTTCATGAAAAAAGATAACATTCTATTTTCTTTTCTAATGACTTTCTGTACCTGCGTACTAAACTCTTGGTAATTAATGCATTAGGCTGCCCAGATGCCTCTGCGTCTCAGAGCTGTGCAATCTATGATGTTTTTATTCTATCTGTCAAAACGTACAGTTTCACATTTTCCTACAATATGCTTTATTTGCCAGGTCTTTGCCTTATTACTACTTGTTTGCTCTATGTATCCTCTTCACAATTTACTTAATTACCTATTTTGTGTTATCAGTAAATTTGGCAACCATTCCTTCCATTCTTCATCTTAAGTCACTGAAGTGTTATAAACCGTTGAGGTTGTAGAGTTGATCCTGTAGCACACCATATCTTGCCATCATGAAAAGGGCACATTTTTGTCTTCTCTGCTTTCTGTTGGCCAGTAAATCTTCTATCCAAGCTAATGTGCTTCGTCATGCAATGAACTTGTATTTTGTGCAACTCCATAAGACTGTCAGTTATAGGAGCAGAATTAGACCATTTGGCCCATAGGTCTGCTCCCCCATTCTCCTGCTTTCTACTCATAACCCTTGATCCCATTTATTAATCAAGAACTGAACTATCTGTGTCTTAAAGATACTCAACAACTTAACCTCCACAGCGTTCTGTGGCACTGAGTTACACGGATTCTGGCTGAATCCCTGGCACCCTCTAGCTGAAGAAATTCCTCCTCGTCTCTGATGTAAAGGGTCATCTCTTCACTTGGAGGCTGTGACCTTGAGTCCTAGTCTCTCCTGCATGGGAATATCTTCTCCATATCCACTCTATCCAGACCTTCCTGAATTCTGTAAATTACAATGAGATTCCCCCTCATCCTTCTAAACTCCATTAAGTGCAGACCCAGAGTCTTCAAGTACTACTCATGTGACAAGCTCTTCACTCCCAGGATCATTCTTGTGAACCTCCTCTGGACCCTCTCCAATGCCAGTATATCCTTACCTAGATATGGGGCCCAAAACTGCTCATAGTATTCAAATGCAATCTGATCAGAACCTTTTGTAGCGTCAGCAGTAGGTCCCTGCAGTTGTATTTGAGCCCTCTTGAAATGGATGTTAATAATGTATTTGCCCTTCTAATTGCCAGCTAAACCTGCATATTAACTTTGGAAGAATCCTGAATTAGGACTCCTAATTCCCTTTGTGCTTTAGATTTCTGGAGCCTGTGCCTCCATTCTTCCCACCAAAGTGCATAACCTCCCACTTTGTAATGTTGCATTTCAATGGGCACTTCTTTGACAACTCTCCTAGCCTACCCTTGTCCTTTTGTAGCCTTATTACACATCACTAAATCCAGAACTGCCTGTTCCCTAGTGGGCTTTACTACAAGCTGCTCCAAAACAAATCTTGTAGACAGTCCATAAATTCCTCTTATTGGGATCTGCTGCCAGCCTGATTTTCTTAATCCACTTGTATGTTGTATTATTATAATAGCATCTATTTTATCTCCTGATTTAATTGCTGCCCCACCTTCTGACAAGTGCTAAGGGGCTTGTACATAATTCCAATCCAGAGTCTTTCCCTGCCCTTTTGATAGGGTGAGTATGCTTGAATATTTAGTTCCCAGCCCTGTCCCTTGCAGTCATGTCTCTTATGGCCACGTCATACTTGCCAATTTCAATCTGCGCTACAAGTTAATTTACTTTGTTCATGTACTGTACACATTTAAGGACAACACACTCAGTCCTGTGTCCCTTATCTGCTGTGACTTACGTTAAATTCCTGATCCTTTCCATAGTCCCTGTCTCTCCTGAGCCATTTTCCGTTCCATTCTCCCCTTTTGACCACCGTTTTTATTCTTTCTTCTAGGTGTTCATGCTGTAAATTGTTAAACTTGGTGTTGAGTCCAGAAGGCTGTAAGGTTCCCAAGTAAAAAACAAGAGAGTGTTGTTTCTCCAGCTTGCATTGAATCTTATTGGAGCACTGCAGCAGGCCTGAAACAGAAATGGCAGCATGGAAACATGGGAGCATGGTGTTGAAGCTCAGTCATTTTTATAGAAGTGTTACAAAACAGTTACTCAGTCTGTGTCCTCTCCCCAGTGTAGAGGAGATTGCATTTGAGTAGCAATTGCAGTAGACAAGACTGAGTGAAATGCAGGTAAATCATCTGGAAGATGTGTCTACGATATTGGATAGTGAGGAGGTAAATGACAAGTGTTGCACCTTCTGCAGTTGCATGAGGGTGTTGGGAGTGGCAGAGAACTAAATCGGGAGTCCCGGAGGTGTCCCAGCAGAATGCTTCCACAGTGTCTGGTGATAGCTTCTTGCTGGAGATGATGGAAATGGCAAGTTGTGATCCTTTGGATGTAGTCTGGTGGGGTGGAAAGTGAGGACTGGAGGACTCCATCATTATTGGAGGAGAAAGTTAAAAATCACACAACAGGTTTATTTGGAAGTACAAGCTTTCGGAGCGCTGCTCCTTCATTAGGTAACTAGCTTTACAGGTGATGGAGTTTTATTCGCTCCCCGATGAAGGAGCGACAATCCGAAAGCTTGAACTTCCAAATAAATCCATTGGACTATAACCTGGTGTTGTGTGATTTTTAACTTTGTCCACCTAGTCCAACACCAGCACCTCCATGTCATTGTCGTAGGAAGACAGAGAAGGGGGTGGGCAGATGTGTGAGAAATTAGTTGGACATGGCTAAGGCCCTGTCTACCATGATAGCATGGAATGTTGGACATTTGAACTGTTAATTCCATTTTCTGTCCACAGATGATGCCAGACCTGCTGACTTTGTCCAGCAACTTCTGTTTTTAATACAGAAGAAACAATTAATCCCACTTTTGCTGTTCTCTTGAATGGCCTTCCCCCTCAATTTTGTTTATTATTATTTTATGTGACAGTTTAACCTGAATTTGACTTTTAAATCTGTACTTGTTGAACTATTTAATAAGGTAAATGTTATGAGTTCCTGTAATAATTTTAAAGCTACTGTCATGTTGCTGCAATCCTCTTGTGAAAAAGATCCAACTTTCTTTACCAACTCTAGACTCTTTGAAAAATTAATTTACTTTTCCTGTATAGCATCAATGTATACAGTAGTTGCCATGCGTCAGACCACTGCCTTCTGTGGTTTAGATTGATTTGTATTTTGACACTGCTTGTGCAATCCGGTATCTTTTTTTTCCCCATTTTTATCTATATTTAGTTACTAGGCAAATTAGTTCAATATTTCACTGTTTTTCGAACAGATATTTCTGTTCAATGTCTATGTGTGGCAACATTTGTGTGAAGTGTGTTAGATTTTACAATATTAATATTGGTGGTGGCTTTCCTAGCAGAAGTCTGGAATGTAAATTCAGGATAGAAAAAGCTCCATGTCGACATGAAGCATCCAGGCCTTAGACAGGTGATGCAGTCTTGCTCATCAGGGGAACCAACCTCTTGCAGAGGCCACTCTATATGAATTAACAAGAAGCTACTTGCTTCTGGCTAATCTTCAAGAAACTGAAGCCTTGTTTGATTATACTTCTCATCAGTCCACCTTTAAACCATTCATGTCTCACTGAATGAAAGCATGTGGGCCATAATCGCACACGTGCATTTACACAGTTTTCTTTCTCAACTAACAGTGAAAAACATTTTCTGTTTGCAGTTTTTTGTTTCAGGAAGGGAATACCTCAACAAAGGTCAATATATATCACATGGGAACTCCTATTGAGTTGGCTCAGCATTATGCTCTTCAACCTTGAAATATGATTTGTACATTAGGGACAAGGAATGAGACAGAGGTCCGGGTTACTTTTTGTTAAATAAATTGTGCTTATGCTGCCTGGGAAGATGGTGTTCCTGACTGTCGAGGTTCTATGATCCGCTTGAGCCGGATATCACCCCCTCATTCTCAGTATATCTCAGTTGTAAAACAGATCTTGTCATCCTTGTGGAGGGCTGGTTACATGGGGCTGGACAGCCTGTGATTGTCCGTTCTTCAGGTATTGGGAGATTGTGAATGAGAAAAAATTGAAAGCCATGAACAATCTGTAGAGTGGAATGATGAAGCAGTGCCAGAGGACAGTATTACATTAAGCAATAACAAAAACAGAAATTGCTGGCGAAACCCGGCAGGTCTGACATCATCTCTGGAGGCGAGGCAAGGTAAATGTTTTGGGTCCAGTTCTGAAGAATAGTCACTCGATCTGATAATTAACTCTCCTTTCTTGTTACAGGTGCTTACAAATCTGCTGAGTTTCATTAGTAATTTCTGTTTTTGTTTGTTGATTTACAATTTCTGCAATTCTTTATTAATTAATCAGTATTATGTTTCCTGATTAACTTTGCATCCACTATGATGGTTAGATGTTACTTCTCCCAGGATTCCAGATGCTCAAAGGAGAGAGTCCAGTCCTCAAATGTTGTCCTAAACACAGGTTATGGTGTTTAAAATGTTTTGTATCCTCACCATTTTGGAGGAATGTTTCAAGAATGCATTGGATAATGGAATGGGTCAGTGCAGTAGCAAACCTTTGAGCCCTTGCTGGCTGTCTGTAAGAATAATTTACCTTGTCCAACCGTTCCTCTTTGTCCTGGTCATGCAACACTTTTGTTTACTTTCAGGTTAATATGCAGTTCCCTTTTGAAAGCTACAATTGAATTTGCCTCCACAATCCTTTCAGATGTTGGTGCATAAAAAAAATTCCACATTGTCTTCGTTCTTGCCAGCCACCTTAAACTGGTGACCTTGAGTTCTCCACCCTTTCACCAATGAGAATTGTTTCTCTGCATCTGCCTTGTCTAGACTCTTCATGGTTTTGAACATCTCTATCAAAGCTCCTCGTAACCTGGATTTCAAGGAAAACAACCCCATCACCTCCAGTCTATCCATCCCTTTATCCATGCCCATGAATCTTCTCTGGACCCTTTGTAAAACTTTCACATCCTTCCTAAAGTGTTCAGAATGGGGCATACTAGTCCAGATAAAGCCAAAACAGTACTTTATAAAGATTTATTGTAGCTTCCTTTATAACTTAATGCCCCAATTTATAAAGCCTTGCATTCTATATACTATCTCACTACCTGTTGCCTTGAACTTTTTGTGTACTTATACCCCTGACTTCTTAGTTTCTGCATCCCCTTTGGAATCATATTCTTTAGTTTATATTGCTCCTCTTTGTTCTTCCTGGCAACATGTATCACTTTTCACTTCTCTAGTCATCTTCCATGTGTCAGTCTATTCTGTCACCATGTCTCTTGTCTTGAATTGTATCACTGTTCATCCTCATGGTTCATTATACTCTCAAATCTTTATTGTCATCAGTCCTTTACATCCAAGTCTAGTTCAGCGAAATGCACTGTATGCCTTCCTCCTGTCTTGTCATTTAACCAATTTCTTAATCATGCTGCAATTGTCCCTTTGATTCCATGGGCTACACCTTGGCCTTCTACCTTGTTTAGGGGGTATAAAATGTTTTGGAAGTACATCTATGCCACATTTTATAGCATTATCTTCATCAATCCTCTCAATTACATTAAAAATTTCAACCCAGTTAGTCAAAATTATCTTCCTTCATCAAGTCTATGCTGTCTCATTTTCATTAAATATCACTTGTCCAAGTCTGTTATTTTTTGTTCTGGATTATAATTTCTAAAAGCTTTCTAGCACTGGAGTTAAATTGATTAGTCTGTGAATGCTGGGTTTCTACTTAAATCATGTTAAAGGAAAAAAGATCAGTTGCATTTAACCAGTCTTCTGCCATTACCCCCATAATTAAGGAAAATTTGAAGATGATTACTTTTCAATGTTTGTTCTTGTCTCAACTTCCTCTGCTTCCACGTGGTTCTGGTAACTTACCAATTTTAAATGCGGCCAGTTTATCTAATACCTTGTCATTATCAATGTTTTACTTTGCAAGTAACTCCATCATTATCACTGACGAGCAGAATTTTCCTTGCTAAAAGCATAAGTCTTAGCCATATCGTCTGATTCTATATGTAGGTGTTTTATTTGGTCCCTAATTAGTCCCATGAATGTCTTTGCTAGCTTAAATAGGAATTGATCAACTTTTGATGGTAAGGATGGAGCTGGTGGAATTGCCCCAGAAATAATGGGAAATATAGTTCAATGAACCTGAAGAACTGAAGCAAAATCTGTATTAATAGAGAAATGGTTTTAGAGTATTGATGGGTTTGAAGGCTGATAAATCCCCAAGATCTGATAATGTACCACAGAATACTTAAGCAAGTGGCTCGGGAAATAGTGGATTCTTTGGTGATCATTTTCCAAGATTATTTAGACTTGAACAGTTCCTACAGAATGGAGGGCAGCTAATGTAACCACATTATTTAAAAGGGAGGTAGAGAGAAACAGGGAATTATTAATCAATAAGCCTGGAGTTGATAGAGGGGGAGATACTAGATTCCAATATCGAGGGTTTAATAGAGCATTAAGAAAACAGTGGGAGAATCAAACACAGCATGAGTTTACAGAAGAGAAGTCATGCTTGATGAATCTAGGATGTAACTAGCAGAGTTGATCTTGGGAGTCAGTGGATGTGGTTTATTTGGACTTGCAGAAGGCTTTCGAAAGTCCCACAGAAGATTTTAATGTTTAAAATTAAAGTGCATGGGATTGACGGTCGTGTATTGAGTTCATAGAAAATTGATTGGCAGACAGGAAACAGAGTAGGAATAAATGGGGCTATTTCTGAATGGTAGGCAATGACTAGTAGCGGGGATTCGTATAAGGACCCCAGCTATTTGTGATAAATGATTTAGATGAGAGAAGTAAATGTAATACTTCAAAATTTACAGATGACTAATGGGTGGAAGGGTGAACTGTGAGGAGGATGCAGAGATGTTGCAGTTTGATTTGGGTAAGGTGAATGGGCAAATGTATGGTAGATACAGAATGACGTGGATGCGTGTGAAGTTATCCATTTCAGTAGCCAAAACAGGAAAGCAGATTATTTGGCTGTGAATTGAAAGAGGAGACATGGGTGTCATCTTACTGAAAGTAAATGCATAGGTGCACAGGCAGTAAAGAAACAAACTATATATTAGCCATCAGAGCAAGAGGTTTGAGTACAGGAGCAAGGTTGCTTAATTCTGTAGGGCATTGGTGAGACCACACCTGGAGCACTTTGAACCATTTTGGTCTCCTTATCCGAGGAAGAATGTTCTAGCTATCGAATGAATTCAATGAAAAGTTGCCAAATTGATTTCTTGGATGGCAGGATGGTGTGTAAAGAGCAATTGAATTGATTAGGATTGTATTCACTGGAGTTTAGAATAATGAAGGGGAAATATCATAGAAACTCTAAAATTCTAACACAATGAGAAGTTTTAGATGTAAGAAGAATGTTCCTGATGGTGATGCACTCAACAGCCAGGGGTCATAGCAGTAAATCTTTTAGGACTGAGATGAGGAGGACTTCCTTATCTCAGAGAATGTGAACCTGCGGAATTGGCTAAAACATTGTGTTTTCAAAAAGGAGGTAAATATAGCTCTTGTGGCTAAAGGGACTAAGAGATATAGGATGGGGGGAGAACAAGATTAAGGTATTGAACTCACTGAATGGTGGGCAATTCTGAATGGTGGAGCTAGCTCTAGAAGTCAAAGAATCTACTCTTCTACTACCTTCAATGTTTCTGGCTACTTTGAAGAGTAAATTTAATCGCTAAATAATTATGGATATGGAATACATCAGAACATGATCCCAAGTGTCAAACTGCAGGGGATTTTCAGGTTGCAGAGTGATTTGGATTTTGTTTTTGCACAAGATAGTATCAATTCCAAAAGTCTTTCAAGAGAATCATAGAGATGTAGAGCATGGAAACAGATGTATATGACGACCAGATATCCTAACCTAATCTAGTCCTTTTTGCCAGCACTTGGCCCATATTCCTCTAAACCCTTCCTATTCATATACACATCCAGATGCCTTTTAAATGTTGTAATTGTACCAGCCTCCACTTCCTCTAGCAGCTCATTTTGTACACGCACCACCCTCTGTGTGAAAAAGTTGCCCCTTAAATCCCTTTTAACTTTTTCCCCCCCTCACCCTAAACCTATGGCCTGTAGTTCTGAACTCCTCCATCCCAGGGAAAAGACATTGTCTATTTACTCTACCCACGTCCCTCCTGATTTTATAAACCTCTATAAAGTCACCCCCTCAGCCTCTGACGCTCCAGGAAAAACAGTCCCAGCCTACTCAGCCTCTCCCTATAGCTCATATCCTCCAAATCTGGCAACATCCTTGTAAATCTTTTCTGAACCTTTTCAACATCCTTCTGATAGGAGGGAGACCAGAATTGCACACAGTATTCCAACAGTGGCCTAACCAGAATCCTGAACAGCTGCAACATGACCTCCCAACTCCTGTACTCAATGCTCTGTCCATTAAAGGAAAGTATACCAATTGCCTTTTTCACTATTTACCTGCAATGACTCCACTTTACAACTATGAACCTGCATTCCAAGGTCTCTTTGTTCAGCAACACTCCCTAGGACCTCACCATTAAGTGTATAAGTTCTGCTCTGATTTGCCTTTCCAAAATGCAGCACCTCGCATTTATCTAAATTAAACTTCATCTGCCACACCTCAGTTCATTGGCCCAACTGATCAAGATCCTGTTGTACTCTGAGGTAATCTCCTTCGCTGTCCACTACACCTCCAACTTGGGTGTCATCTGCAAACTTGCTAACTATACCTCCTATGTTCACATCCAAATCATTTACATAAATGATGAAAAGCAATTGACACAACAACAATCTTTGTGGCACACCACTGGTCACAGGCCCCCAGTCTGAAGAAAACAACCCTCTCTGTCTTCTACCTTCAAGCTAGTTCTGTATCCAAATGGCTCGTTCTCCCTGCATTCCATGAGGTCTAACCGTGCTAACAAATCTACCATGAGGAACCTTGTCAAACACCTTAATGAAGTCCATATATTTCACGTCCACCACTCTGCCCTCATCAATCCTCTTTGTTACTTCATAGAATCATATAATCCCTGCAGTGTGGAAGCAGGTCATTTGGTCCTACAAGTCCACACCGATCCTCCGAAGAGTAACCCACTCAGACCCCTTCCCTTACTCCTCTACATTTACTTCTTCAGAAAACTCAAATCAAGTTTGTGAGACATAATTTCCCACCCACAAAGCCATGTTGACTATCCCTAATCAATCCTTGCCTTTCCAAATGCATGGAAATCCTCCAACAACTTGCCCAGCACCGCTGTCAGGCTCACTGGTCTATAGATCCCTGGCTTTTCCTTACCACCTTTCTTTAATAGTGGTACCACGTTAGTCAACCTCCAGTCTTCTGGCACCTCCCCTGTGACCATTGACGATCTAAATAACTCTGAGGGGCCCAGCAATCACTTCCTTAATTTTGCACAGGTTCTAGGGTACACCTGATCAGGTCCTGGGGATTTATTCATTTTTATGCTTTTTAAAACATCCAGCACTACTTCCTCTGTAATATGGACATTTTTTTTCAAGATGTCACCATCTATTTGCCCACATTCTATATCTTCCATGTCTGTCTTCACAATAAACACTGATGCAAAATACTCATTTAGTATCTCCGCCATCTTCTGTGGTTCCACACAAAGGCTGCCTTGCTGATCTTTGTGGGGCCTGATTCTCTCCCAAGTTACCCTTTTGTCCTTAATGTATTTCCAAAATCTCCTTTGGATTCTCCTTAAGTCCATTTGCCAAAGTTATGTCATGTCCCACTTTTGCCCTCCTGATTTCCCTCTTAAGTATACTCTTATTGCTTTCTAAGGATTAATTTGGTCTCTTCTGTCTATACCTGATATATGTTTCCTTCTTTTTCATAACCAAAATCTCGATTTCTCTCATCATCCAGCATTCCCTATACCTACCATCCTTGTCTTTCACCCTTACAGGAATATACTGTCTCTGGACTCTGGTTGATCTATGACTCAATGCAGAGAATTCAAGCATCATATCCATAGTTCCTTCGCACCCTACACTGGGTGTCCCTGTCATGGTCTATATTGTAGTGAATGATTTGGTTCATTGACTGCATAAAATCCCTCAAACACTTCCATGTATTTTGTGAGAAATAGTAAGCTTGGAATTTTTTCAGGATTTTATAATCAAGGTTGATACTAGAACATAATACCAAGGGAGTGTTGCACTGTTAAAGGAGCCATCTTTCAGAAGAGACATGAAACTAATTCTTTGTACGGACTTTCAACCCGGCATAAAAGATACAAGAAAAGATTCAAAGATGAGCAAGGGAGTTATCCCACATGTCCTGGTCAAATATTTATCCCTCAACTGCCTAGAACATTGCCTGGTCACTATTACTTTGTCGGATTTATGTAACTGGGTGTTATCTTGGGTGGAGCTATCAGACAGCAAAGTTTTTGATCCTGTTTATTACCTCACAGATACCAATGACCTGTGTTCCAATATGAAACACAAATTACAGGAACTTGGATCAAAAAGCAGTGAATACCAATGAGTTGTTGAGTGGCAGTATGAAGTTGACTTAATTTCACTTTGGAATCAACGGTGGCAGCAACAGTTACATTTTCAGGTGTTAAGTTGTCTGACTTACGTTTTGATCTCATCCAGGCTCTGAGTTTTTACAGTGCATCTTTCAGTAAAGGTAAAAAGAACAACTTTCCTTCACAAAGTGCTTTTCATGGTCACCTATATTTTGAACAGTTGACAGTTAAGACAGTACTTTATTTTCTGAAGGATGGTTGTTGGAACGTAGGAAATACAGCCACTAATTTTGCCTATGTAACTCCGACAAAGTAATAGTGACCAGGCAATGTTCTAGGCAGTTGAGGGATAAATATTTGACCAGGACATGTGGGATAGCCCCCTTGCTCATCTTTGAATCTTTTCTTGTATCTTTTATGCCAGGTTGAAAGTGCATACGAAGAATCGGTTTCATGTCTCTTCTGAAAGATGGCTCCTTTAACAGTGCAACACTCCCTTGGTACTATGCTCTAGTATCAACCTTGATCTTTGTGCCAAGTCTTGGAACGGAAGTTGAAAGCACAAGTGCTACCAGCTGAGGAATAGCTGACACTGCGCATGCAATTTATTTAACATCTACGTCTGTGACGGATTGTTATGTACTTGTCAATAAGCAGCTGGTTGTTCTAAACTTTCAGCAAGCACTCTGTCTGGAGACTGGTCAAGTAAATTGATATGCACTTTGCAGAATTTGGTCAATTGAATGATATTACAATATAACTTTTATTTTTTAGAGTCAAAGTTTTCTGCATTCAAGCACAGGGAGCACTGAATCATGCTTGTTTGTTCAGTGACTTAATTATTCATTCCTTTCAGGGTAGTACCAGTTTCCTTCCTTTGTGCCTGGCTATTTTAGAGCTTGCTAGTTTAATCAGGTGTTGATGGTCTCTGAAATATCTTTGTTCTTGTTACATTGATGAGAACAGAACATTATAATATAAAATCTTTGCAGTCTTAAATTTCTTAAATTTGGCTTGCTGAACTCTCATTTCCACATTGCTTGTAATGCGAATAAGCCTCATTTCAATGTCAGGGCCAGCTTATTTTTTAAAAATGCCAGCAGTCCAGTTGAATCAGGTGTGTGGACTTTCAGAATTGCTTAATTTGCTGTTGCTACACTTGTTTTACACTCAAGTGTGTGAAAGTTCAGTCTTGATCATTGATTTGGCGTGAGTGAGCAATTCAAAGACAAAAGACTGAGCCAATTTTTGTTAACATACCAGAAGACAGCTCGCTCAATGTCGCATAGTTCTCTGACATTGCCTGTGATAAAGCGTCAGTTGCGCCTGACATTTGATTTGCTGAAACCATCCAAGACCTTGTTGACAAGAATCAGGTTTTTCAATGTGAGAACAAGGGCAAATGCCTTGTTTTTTTTTTAAATGTCAAGAAGTGTTGACAAGTTATTACACTGCTGAGAAATGGCTACCAGACATCATTGTAACAGATTGGACTGACCTGCTATACTGTACAGATGACAGACAATGTTGTGTAGAGATGGCATGCAGGTAAACTCTTGAACGAATATGCCAGAGAGCATTTAATTGAAGATCCATGAATTTAAAATAGTTCTAAAATAGTGAACTACATGTACCTGGGGATGGAATAGTAACTGGAGCATCTGAGGGAGACAGTACCTCAGTGGGGATGATCATGACATTGTGTGAACCTGCAAACATTTAGTCATCTCAGTAAAGACAGATGATGTTCTTGGTATACCTAAACACCAGAGGTTAAAACCAGTGAGGAAAGTAAACAGACACCTGAGGTGCCAACAGCCATCCGAAACCAAGTTCCTCTGGGACGACATGACTGATTCATGTGCGTGTAAATATTGTGAATATTTTCATCGTAGGAACCTCTGATCTATAGGGGGAGGAATAGTATTGTATAAGAACTGGAATGTCAGTTTGAATCTGATCACATGACGTGAACTCATTAGCTATTTCAGGCAAGAAATCATTTAGTCTAACCCTGCTACCTGCCGAGTAAACATTTTCTTAATAAAGCTCCTGGTAATGTTTTTCATTCATTTTCTCACACCTATCTTTGCCCATTCACTTACTTATTTTTAATAATCTCTACATTTAACATGAAATATTAGCTTTACCCTTAAAGTACCATCAAAATAAATTAATAAAACAAAGAACTGTAGATGATAGAAATCTGAAACAAAAACAGAAATTGCTGGAGAAACTTGGTAGGCCTGGCAGTCTCCATGTAGAGAAAGCCAAGTTGACATTTTGGGTCCTGTTATCCTTCAGAACAGGCAAACCTTGCAGTTGCCACAGCAGTGGATGATGTTCTGAAGAAGGGTCACTGGACCTGAAACGTTAACTCTGCTTTCTCTCCACAGATACTGCCAGACCTGCTTGGTTTTCTCCAGCAATTTCTGCACTTACAGCAAATATTTGCTTGAACTAGTATAACATAGCAAGAGTGGATTTTTTTCAAAAAATGATGGGCAGTAGGAAATGTATCCGGTCATGCCATTTCATTATATACCTAAAATTAGTCAGTTTGCATAGATTTCCTGTGTACTTTGACATTATCCTTTATTAATTAGCTAAATGATCAATCGGGATCAAAGAAGTAGTGAGTATACAGTTTTAAGCTCAGGAATTACCAGTGACCATGTATGAAAATGGGCAGTCTCAAATAATGCACAGAATCTGTGAACAGAATCAAAGTTGGTAATTATTCAAAATACTTCAAGATGCCGCTTCTCATTCTACACACTAACTCATTGTCATTGATAATCCAGATTTGAGGATGGTGCCTATTGAAGATTGTTGGTCTCTGCTGTGAATCTTTGTGTTACTGAACAACAGATTCTTGACCCACAGATTTTTTTAAGGCACGAGAGCAGGATGTCCCATGATGGAGTAAGATACGTACTGCAGAATTTGCTTCTTTTTCTTTCCTCTTCTATCATCCTTAGCCTATCATTAAGAAATTTTAACTCAAAATCTGGAATACCTGAATGGATAAGTTGTCACCTTTTTTGGAGGATTAGTATTGAGCTCCTCTGTCATCAATGGCAATATTACCACACTTAAAAGAAAACTTTTGAGTAGCTTTTGAAGCATTTTCTTTGACCTCCTCTGGAATGTTGACCGTTGGCAGTTGAGAAGACAGGACCTGGCATGGAAAATTGTTTTCAGCATCTGGATACAAGTATTCAGTCCAGCAACGTTGATTTTACAGTGGTTTTGTCTGAATGTTTGTGGAATTGGCTTCAAGAAGAATACCAGCATTTGTACAATTGACCCCTCATTTAATCTGGGGAGCGCAGTACAGGCATCGCTGATGAAATTTCTCCAGCAGCTCTTTTGTAACACTTACACAACTCAAGGTTCTCTGCATAAGCATGTGATTATAACTGTTCTGTACAATAGGACTTTGGTTGCTTTGTAGAGGTTTTTCTTGTCAAACACTTGCAGTCATTTGTGGAAGGCTCAGACAGTGTAGCTGATTGTGGTGAATTTCCTCATCAATGGTGACCTTTTGAGAGCGGTGGCTGCTAAAGAATAGGTAGTGCCCAACATACTCCAGTCTCTCTTTCACATAGAAGACTTGATTTGAATGACTAGAACTGAAGAAATCACAAGTAGCTTGTAAATCTGGTTCAGAGTGAGCAATCATATTGCAGTCATCCACACACTCAAGATTATATACAATTTAGTCTGGTATGGAGGAAATTGAGGTTGTCATTTTCTATATTAAGGGTTCACAAAAGATCTACAAGGATGTTGCCAGGATCGGAAGATTTGAGCTATTGGGAGAGGTTGAACAGGTAGAGATGCTACCACTGTGTCTAAAGACCCTCTGGGTGATATTTAATGCAGACACCAGATGATAGTTGATCTTGCAGCGTCCGTGAGGTAGATTGTATATGATATTAGGGCTATCACACAGCTTGTTTGACCCCAGTTTGGAGGCTTCTGTTTCATATCTCCCACTCCAAAAGGTTGCAACTCTCATCATGAAGCAATACTAAGATTATAATGACATTTCTTGAACATTCAAATGTTTGGAACACATTCCATAGAACCTTGCAATTTACTGAGTTCTGTGTTTAAGTTAGGCCAATGAATACATTGAAGACGTCTTTGGTGTTCTGAACATTAATCTTGTGCAGGGAGTGATTTGTCTAGCAATAAATACCATGTCGGATGTTCCTCAGCTGGTCTAAAGAATTGCATCAGCCACAGGAAATAGTCAATTCAGGAAATTATATGTCAGAATTTTCTCTGCTATGGACTGGAGAGAATTACATTGATAGTTTTCACACCATGCCTTAATTCCCTACATGAAGATGGTTGCAACTGTTACATTCCTGAAGTAAAGGTGGCGGAGAGCAGAAGGATTCCTGTTGCTCCCAAAATCCATAGTATGAGTGCATGGAGTCCTGATGTGAGCAAAGTACATTGGAGGTCAGTCCTGCATGTTGACGATTTCAGGTTTAAATTGAGGTATTAGTAACAACAAAAATAGGGTAAAATTCATCATCATAATCACTTCGCATTGCTGAGTGTCTTAATTTGTTTTTGAAAGCTTTTGAGAAGGTGGGTTTGACCTTGTCTCATTTTTGTTTACTATAGCCCTTGTTCCATACATAGAAGGGATCTCTTGCAATTTGAATTTGTGGTTTAACAATATGTCAGTGCAATTTGGGGAATATACATAGTGAGAATATAAAAAAGTTTGAGAGCTTAGAGTTTATTTTCTTTTATATTCCATGCTTCATTAAGCAATTGCTGAAAGTTTAATTCCGTGTGTAAGAATTATGCCAGCATGTTCATTTTATTTTGTTAAAATTCAAAGTCATTATTGATGGTCTTTGAAAATATCATAAGTTGATATTTTCCTTGGGTGACATCACTTGTGCTATTAAACTATTGTTCCAGTTTCTCTTGAGTAGAAACAAAGTTGACTCTAAATCTGTAATCTTTTTCAGATAACCAAAGAACAATACAGCCCTTTGGTCCTCCAAGCCTGCATGTTTTGCCCTTCCATACTAAAACTGTCTTCACTTGCAGGATCTGTATTCCTGTACTCCCTTTCCATTCATGTATTTGTCCAAGTGCTTCTTGAAAGCTGCTATTGTGTCCAATCTATAATTTAAACTTCCCCCGCCACCTGCATCTTGAACCTGTGACCCTGAGTAATTGATTCCTACAACCTGGGGGAAAAAAGCTTCATACTTTTCACTCAATCCATACCATTCGCAATTTATGAACTTCTATTAGGTCGTCCCTCAACCTCCTGTATTCCAATGAAAACAAGCCCAGTCTATCCAACCTTTCTTCATTACTAAAATCCCCCATACTGGGCAACATCCTGGTAAACCTTTATTGTACACTCGCCAAAGCATCCACATCCTTCTGGTAGTGTGGTGACCAGAACTGTACACAATATTCAAAGTGTGGCCAAACCAAGGTTCTATAAAGCTGCAGCATAAAGGGCGGCACGGTGGCACAGTGGTTAGCACTGCTGCCTCACAGCGCCAGAGACCTGGGTTCAATTCCCGCCTCAGGCGACTGACAGTGTGGAGTTTGCACGTTCTCCCCGTGTCTGCATGGGTTTCCTCCGGGTGCTCCGGTTTCCTCCCACAGTCCAAAGATGTGCAGGTCAGGTGAATTGGCCATGTTAAATTGCTTATAGTGTTAGGTACATTAGTCAGAAGGAAATAGGTCTGGGTGGGTTACTCTTTGGAAGGTCGGTGTGGACTTGTTAGGCCAAAGGGCCTGTTTCCACATTGTAGGGAATCTAATCTAATCCACCTTTACCCTCTGTTATGACTAAGTCAGTTCTGTATCCATCTTGCCAGCTCAGCCCTGTGACTTCATCTTTTGTACCAGTTAACAGCAGGAGATGAGAGTTCAGGAGCGGCCGTTTCCATCCTCCTAGACCTTATGTATGCTTCTTTTATCCTTTTGACCAAAATCATCATATCTTTGGTCATCCAAGGTTCATGTAACTTGCCATACCTGACCTTCATTCTCACAGGAATGTGCCACTCCTGAACTGTTACCAACTGCTGTTTGAAAGACTCCTATCTGATCATTGTGGATTTACCCTCAAACAATCGCCTTCAATCAAAATTCTGGAGTTCCTGCCTAATATTGTTGTAGTTCACTTTTCCCATATTTAACGCCTTCACCCGAGGAGTGATGTGATCCTTATGTTTAAACTTTTAGAATATGGTTTCCACTCTCGAAATGCACCTGCACCCCCTTCAATTTACTTCGAGATATAAATATATATCCCTTTGAATACAGAGCTTGATTAAAGGAAAGAAACCTTGAAGCATTTTCTGATCAAAGTACTCAGGTGGAAACAACTCCTAATGACCTCTAGAGTGGAAGCCTTCATGACTTAGTGAGCTTCTGTGATGGTCTCACCAGATCTGGAACAAAAGACCAAGGTCTGGTCCTATTTACCTGAGGGTTGTGTTAAGTTTAAAGTTCAGTAAAACTATCTTTTTTAAACCAACGTTAAGGATTGAATACAGCCCCACATATAAGCTACTGTAACCTGCCAAATCCAGCTCACGCCCAACACACACTGCATACCATCTTACATTATGTCCTGGATCTTACAAAATGTGATTGGCCATGAACATATGATAATAGAGAACTAGCTTACAGACTTCAGCCTTGATATGTTCGCCATTATTTCATCTTGAAAGCAGGCCTGAAACACTCAAGATGCTGTGCAATCAGTGTAACAGCCATGGCTCAGATCGGCACAGTGGTTAGCACTGCTGCCTCACTGCGCCAGAGACCTGGGTTCAATTCCCACCTCAGGCAACTGGCTGTGTGGAGTTTGCACATTCTCCCCGTGTCTGCGTGGGTTTCCTCTAGGTGCTCCAGTTTCCTCCCACAGCCCAAAAATGTGCAGGTTAGGTGAATTGGCCAAGCTAAATTGTCCGTAGTGTTAGGTGAAGGGGTAAATGTAGGGGAATGGGTCTGGGTGGGTTGCTCTTCGGAGGATCAGTGTGGACTTGTTGGGCCGAAGCGCCTGTTTCCACACAGTAAGTAATCTAATTTAATCTAATCTAGTAATCTAATCTAATAACCATTTTCATTTCTGTTAAGACAGAGTTGGGATAAAAGGTTCTTTTTCGGAATGGCAGCTAGTGACAAGTGGTGTCCCACAGGGTTCAGTGGTGGGGCCCCAGCTGTTCACTTTATATATAAATGATCTGGATGAAGAGACTGGGGGCATTCTGACGAAGTTCGCCAATGATACGAAATTAGGTGGACAGGCAGGTAGTTCTGAGGAGGTGGGGAGGCTACAGAAAGATTTAGACAGTTCAGGAGAATGGTCCAAGAAGTGACTGATGAAATTCAGTGTGAACGAATGCGAAGTCTTGCACTTTGGGAAAAAAGAACTCAGGCAAGGACTATTCTATAAGCGGTAAGAAAATTCATAAAACTAAAATACAGATGGATCTGAGAGTGCTAGTACAGGATTATCTAAAGGTTGACGTGCAGGTTGAGTCTGTGGTTAAGAAAGCAAATGTAATTTGTCTTTTATATCAAGAGGGTTGAAATGGAAGAGCAGTGAGGTGCTACTAAGACTTCATAAAGCTCTGGTTAGGCCCCATTTAGAATACTGTGTCCAGTTATGGGCCTCTCACCTCAGGAAGGACATACTGGCACTGGAGCATGTCCAGCGGAGATTTACACAGATAATCCCTGGAATGGTAGGCCTAACATACGATGAATGGCTGAGGATCCTGGGATTGTATTTGTTAGAGTTTAGAAGGTTGAGGGGAGATCTAATAGAACCTTACAAGATAATGCATGGCTTAGAAAGGGTGGTCGCTGGGAAATTGTTTCCGTCAGGTGGGGATACTAGGACTCATGGGCGCAGCCTTGGAATTAGAGGAGGTCAATTTAGAACGGAAATGAGACACTTCTTCAGCCAGAGAGTGGTGAGCCTGTGGAATTCATGGCCACGGAGCGCAGTGGAGGCCAGGACGTTAAATGTCTTCAAGGCAGAGATTGATAAATTCTTAATCTTGCAAGGAATTAAGGGATACGGGGAGAGTGTGGGTAAGTGGCATTGAAATGCCCATCAGCCATGATTGAATGGCAGAGTGGACTTGATGGGCTGAATAGCCTTACTTCCACTCCTATTTCTTATTGTCTTATGGTCTTAACATGTAATCAGGGCAATCTAGGATGGCACATTAGTGCAGTACTAGGGAATGCTGCAGTATTGAATCTGTTGCCTATCAGATGAGATGTTAAACTGAGCCTTGTCTCCACTTGTGCATCTGCACGTGCACATATAGACCTCTCCCAAAAAACCAAAACCTCAGATTCCATTTCAAAAAACAGGAACGGAATTTTCCTCTACTGGCCCGATCAATGTTGATCCCTTGAATATCATTGGTAAAGCCAATAATTTGGTCATTTTATTAAGTGCTCTTTGTGGGACCTCACTGTACATAAGTTGCCATGCTTTGAAATAATTTCATTGGCATGAATATTTCACTAAAATTAGCTATTGCCTGAAAACCAGTGCATTCCTGCTTGAGCAAAAAGGAATAATGAAATGTTTGTGGAAACATGATGAACTGTTAATTTTCATTTGTTGTGATTGGAGTAATGGAGCATTCTAAAGTCTTTTTTTTGTTCTCTCAGTGATATCCGTAAGTGGATTTCACATCTATTATATAGTGAAATTGACTCAGACTCCTCTATTCATAGGCATAGTAGTATCATCCATCAATTAAATATCATGTTTCATGTAGGTGCATCACTGATCTTTCAGCAATAAAATCAAAGTGCTGGAGAAACCCAGCAGGTCTGACCATGTCCGTGGAAAGAGAAATTGAATTAATAATTGTAATGATTATAATGAGATCAGCCAGTTGGACCTCATAGCATGAGTTCCTGATTGGGACTATTAGTCTGCTTCAACCAGGGAGCCCTGGTTGGTAGATAAAAAAACATGAGCAAGACATGCTAATCACTCGGAGCTGGCTGTGAGGGAGCTAGATCAGTGTCAAAGATCTTCAATATGTAACTGAAGGGTGAAGGAGTTATTTTAGTGGCAATGAAAGTAAAGCACACTCCTGAACACATTCATTTGCCACAGCCGTCTTTGAGGTGGGGTAAGCATATCTGGCATCATGCCAACATTTGGGAAGCTTGACTCATTCGATCCAACTGTTGAAGACTTGGCAAAAGTGAGGACTGCAGAAGCTGGAGATTAGAGTCAAGAGTGTGGTGCTGGAAAAGCACAAGGTAGCATCAGAGGACCAAAACAATCGTAGCCCATATGCAGAAAGAATGCATTATTTTTTCCATGCACATGACATTGGGGTAAATAAAAAGCAAAAAGTAATTTCCTAACAGCTTGTGGTCCTGCAGCTTTTTAGGTTGATGGAAGCCTGACCTTCTCTTTGGCACCAAAGACTAAAACATTTCAAGATTGACAGATTTATTTAAAGAACATTATGATCCCAAGTGGCCTCTAATTCTGAGTTGATATTGTGTTTTCTCAACCATTTGAGAACAGGGGAGTCTGTACTGGGATTTTTGACTAGGTTAAGATGACTGACAGAGACATGTGATTTTGGTTTAACCCTTAATGAGATACTGAGACACTGTTTGGTATGTGGGATTAACAATGTAACCATGCAAAAGTGCCGTAATAGCTGAAGCCCAACTGGACTTCTAACAAGCATTACAACTGGCTTTATCACTGGAGAGATGACATCACTGTAGCTGCCAGCATATTGTTGTAGGGAACAAGAGTGATTGTCCCAAAAATAGTCACCGCCAGATACTGGCTAAACTCCACCACAGTCATCCTGGGGTTCCAAATGAAGTATTTGGCAGGACGTTATGTTTGGTGGCTAGGATTGGATGCAGACATAGCTGCATCAATGGGGCAATGCCCAGAGGGCCAACAAGGACAAAATTTGACCAAAAGCTGCTCAATATTCGTGGGAATGACTGGGTAAACCCTGTACTCAGTTACGCATTGACTGTGCAGGTCCTTTCATGGGCTCAATGTTTTTAATCACTGTGGATGCCCACTCAGCGTGTTTGGATGTACATAGAGTCAATTGTCAAACTATATGCATCTTTTGTAATACACAAACTCCTGGAACTGTTGGTCACAGACAAGTAGCCATCGTTTTCCGGCAGGGAATTTAAATATTTCCTAAAGTTGAATAGTATTCGTCATATAATGACAGCTCCATGGCATTCAATTGGCTGGTGGAAAGAGCAGTCCAAACTTTGAAGATAGCTTTAAAGAAACAGCCTGCAGCTTCACTAGATACCAAACTGTCCAGGTTCCTATTTGAGTATAAGACCGTCCTTCATGCAACTACAGGGATAGCTCTAATAGAGTTACTAATTAGGCAAAGACTCCGCACCAGCTTAAACCTGATCTTCCTGGACATGAAGGTTTGGTGGGGCGAGGGAGTAGTTGTGGCGAAAGAAGGTGAAATGGCATCAGGATTGCCAATGCCAGTCACAAGATTCTGCTCAGCAAGAAAGAACATTTACTTCAGGGGGCAAAGTTTGGTGTAGGAACCTTCGGAATAGTCCTGTCTGGTCTGAAGCATGGTCGATGTGAGGTCAGGTCCAGTGATGTATAAAGTTCAGGTAGATACGATGGTCTTGAACAAGCGTGTGGATCAAATGAAAGCTGCAAACTTGCGAATTGGATCAGAGCAAAACTCCGTTCCTAGGAATAATTGGAAAGGCTGTCAGAACCCATGGGTTCTCCCTCTCCGTCAAGCATTGATGATACCTCAAAATATGAGATAAATACCGCAGATGTCACAACTTTGATGCCTGAGTAAGAGAATTAATTTCTTCTGAAAAGCTTGGTGTAAGAGGCGAGCTACTGTGCATTACACGCCGCACGTATCTGAGGCAAAGTCAGAGGATCTTGACCTGTTACTAAAATAAACCAGCAAGAGCTATGAGCAAAGGAAACTGCCCATGCCCTCAGACTCAGAGGGGGAGGGATGCAGCATTTATAATGAGGTCAGCCAAGTGGACCTCATATAATATGAGTTCCTTGATGGTGGCTGTTAATCTGCTTAAATCTGGGAGCCTTGGCCCGCAGATTTAAACTGGAATTAAGACATCCTGTTCACTGAGAGCTGGCCACATGTAAATGAAGGGTGACAACGCAATACTGGCCACTGTGGAAGTATTTCATTAATAGTCCAAAGACTTTTCATTGCAAGTGATCTTTCAGTTGGTAGCTGCTTTGTGCAATTAATAAGATTATTTCTCAGTCAGCAAGTAAGCATGCAAAGCAAAAGCTATGATTGGCCTTGTTTAATTCAAACATCTAAAAGGAAAAGCAATATTCCTATTGAGGAATTTGTAAGAGATGATGGTGTGGTGATAATGTCACTGGACTAGTGACTCTGAGGCCTGGAGACATCAACACAAATCCCATTATGGCAGCTGAAATTTAGTTTTACAAAAATTTACAGTGTGATGCAACTGAAATTATAGACCTGGATTGTTTAAGTCTCTCTCCTCTTTTAGAATGATCATGTTGGTTTCAGTTATTTCATATGTAAATCGCAAAAATCTTTTTAAAGTTACATTCTCAAGTGAACTTTAACAATTGGTGTCATGTCAGCCATATCAGATAATGTATTAAAGGTGTTTGCTCTTTGTATGAGGCTGTCTGTGCCACAATGGTCAGACTGATTCTAATCTAAAAAATGGATTTACAGAATCTTACATGGATTCATGCAGTTTTTGAGCAAAGTAAAATGTAATTCTGCAAGTACAAATTGATCCCACAAACTTGTGTATGTGTGCTGGGGTGGGGGGGTCGGGGAGAATGCACGGTTATGAGTATCTTTGAGGATGTGTGTGCATGTGTGAGTGTGTAAAGAGATTTAAGTCTATGAGACGGTGTGTGTGGGAGTGTATGTGTGAGTATATGAGAGAGGGTCTGCGTGAGTTTCTCTCTCTCTCTGTATGTTTGTGTTGGAGTGTCTGCGTTGTTCCAAATAAACCTGTTGGACTGTAACCTGGCATTGTGAGATTTTTAGCCTTGCTAGTGACATCCAGGTTCCATGAAAGATTAGAGAAAAGGACATTTCTGAATCTTGGGACATTCCAAAGCACTTCACAGCCAATTAAGTACTTTCTTTTTTTGGGTGTAGTCTCCATTATATTGTTAAAAAAGACAGCTAATGTGCACACAGCAAATCCCCTCAAACAGCAATGTGATATTGACCAGATAAACTGTCTGATATAGGGAACAAATACATATTGGGAAAGCACTGTGTAAACTTCCTGCTCCTGGATTTTGCTGCTAATTGAATGCATCTAGTTGAGAAGTTTAATGCCTCATCTGATCGTTTGCACTCCAACATTGCAACACACCCTCAGTATTCCACTGATGTGTCATCCTTAGTTAAATGCTTAAAGAGGGGACTAAGCTTCTGACTTGGCTCTGTGGTAGCATGCCAAGGCTGCCTATCTTTGCAATATAATGTATGTGTTGCCCTTCCCCACATCAGTGAATATCTGGCTTAAATAATTTCAAACTTCCTTCCTGTATTATAACCTTTTCAACCTCTGTAAAATTGTACTCCAGCAATGTTCTACTTTGAAACGTGACAATGTCTGTTGCTATTTTATCTTCGTGTGCTGGTCCCAAATGGCAAGATCAATGAAGATCATCCAGAGGCTAATGAGATTCCAATACAATGCGTTTCTTCAATTATTCTATTAGATTATTAAATTATTAACCAGACAGAATAACAAATAACTGGTCAGATTTCTCATCAAGATTAGTGATAGGGTAAGAATAAAGGAAACAATTAATTCCAGAATTTAATGAAAACTAAAGCTATGGGGCGAACAAAAAAAAAAAAAAAAATTGAATTTAACATAAACTGTTTTGATTTGGCACAAATTGATGAATGAAAGCATGATTGGAGGCACATTTGGTGACGTAAGTTTGGGGTTGCTGAACCCAGTGCCACGTTTGCTTGGGCTGACATCACAAGGCTGCATTATTGAATTTAATAATAGATGATGTAGGCAAAAAGGGGAAAGCCATATTTGGCAATGTATATTTTAATCAACTTGTTCTGACATATGACACACCTCTGGGGTAGATAGGATTTGAATGTGGACTTTCTAGTCCAGTATTAGGGATACCACCACTGCACTACAAGACCCTAAACTGGTTACGTTATTTGGATGCTATAATATGAATGTTATTTTGCAGCTCCTTCCCTAACAGCATTGTGAGTCTGCCGACAGCACGTGGACTCATGTTCTAAGAAGGCAGATCACAACCACTTTCTTCAGGGCATTTAGAGGATAGCAATAAATGCTGGCCAGACAGCCAGGAATGTCCACATCCATGAGTGAATATATATAAAAACAAATCTGACTATGTTGTGTCTAAAGTGGGAATGCTTCAGATTGACATGTGCTGCCAAACATTGGAAGTATTTCTAATGGTCCTCATCCTAAAAAATCATAACAGTTTTTCCAAATTATAACATTTACTATGTGGAATGTTCTGAAACAAATATTGATTAGGCACTTCCTTAAATTGTTCTACTACTGGAAATAATACTCTTGAACACTACAATACTTAAATAATATATTGTTAAAATCATTTGTGCAGAATTTTTAACAGTCATTTGAAACAAAATGCATGTGTTACTGGTCTTGATGGTGAGGGAAAACAGTCTAATTCACTGGGTGAGAACTGTGTGAAAAGAATAATATATCCTGTCATTGTATGTGATATGAAACTGAAATCTTTAACATATAAATGCTGAATCCACGTGATCCACTAGAGAAACTTGAAATTGAATTTTCATTTTCTTATTTCTCTATATGGATTGCGACCATGTTTGACCCCAATCTATCTATCTTTGCCCATAGAATTCTTCAAAATGCCAACCGAAGTCACCAACACACTGTGCTGTTCCTGGCTGGGACTTAGGTGGTGTATATTGGGCTGTTTTGCCATCCGGACGGCAAATCCTTTCCCTTGAACAGGAGTCAAAAAGGCCTCTGGTTCATGACAGATGGAGCAATTGCAAAGCCAGTCCTGAGCAGGAGGCTGAGGAGGAAATGGAGGATCAATTTGAGGATGTAAGGAATGTAGAGTAATAAAACCATTGAACTATTGATAAGTGGGGTTGTGTATATAATAAATCACAAGATCAAGAAAATTTCTCATGCTATACTGAAGTGCAAGCAAATGATTAGCTTGCCTTAAACACAAAGGTCACCCATTTTCACATCTGAAAATGGCATTTAAAATTCTTGCTTCATTTAACCATTGACCATGCTAATATTGTTAAAGCTGCGTGTTACCACGTTTAATTGCCTTATGTATGTATTGCTTACACCTCAGTCAAGATGAAAAATATTTACCTAAAAATTATGTTGCAAATGTTAAAATTTGTTAGCATTTTTTAATGAATGTTGAACATGGAAACTTTTTATTACTACAGTAGCTTATTGTTATCTTGCAGTTTTGTTAAAATCCCTGATTGAACTATGTTGTGTTCACTTTATTCAGATGCATTTGGTTATTTACATTATGAAGTCCAGTTTCTTGGCCGCTGCATCGTTTTTAATTTTAATGTTAATAGTTTCTAATGGTATTCATTAAGTTGGAAACATCAGAGCGATCTAGCAATAAATTGAAATAACTCTGATACACAGCAGTGTTATGACCAACTGGAATACTGCACTGTAAACTGAGCCTTGCTATTCCTGAAGTCGTACTAAATGTTAAAGATTTGCACAGAACCCCAGTCTACCCAATTTTCAGATAAAGGTTTCTGTATTAAATTAGAATTGTTATTTATTGTAAGTAATTTCACTATAGCTGCAAGTAAATAGTTATTAACCATTGGCATATAATACTGCACACTAAAACACTCATTCCCCCTTTTAAATTCTCACTCTCTTGCTGTCTCTCTCTCTCTCTATCGCTTGCTGTCTCTCTCGCTCTCTCACACACTTATAAAGTTAGAGAAAACCTGAAAAGTCCACTTGGTGGTCTTTGTTTCCTTGTACCAATGTAGAAATGAATCCATTTCAGCTAACTAGGAATTTGGTGTTCAGTTGTATTTAGATTAATACCTGGGATTTCAATAATTGGGAGGGACAGAAGCAACGGGGGACTATTCTGTTAGTTTTCAGAGAGATTTACAAAATTAATGGAGGACTTTGATAGAAGTAAACAGAAAGAAACTGTTCCTGCTGACAAGCTTGTTGGTCACCAGGTGAGACAGATTTAAGATAGTTGGCGAAAGGGCCAGTGGGGAACTGAAAATTCCTTTTACCCCTGTGAGTTCTTGTGATCTGGTATGTTCTGCCTGAAAGGCTGTTTGGGGCGATTCACTAATAACTTGAAAAGGAAAGAAATGGATCAATTCTTGAATGGAGAAAAATAATTACAGGGATTTGGGGGAAAAAAGCAGGGCTAAGAGACTAATGGGTGAGCTCTTTTAAAGAGCTGGCAATGGCACAATAGCCCAAATGTCTGTCTTCTGTGCCACACAATTGTATGATTATATTTTAGTCAACAATAGGTTCAGAGTGATTTTCTGAAAGGACCTAATCCAACGTTTAAACTTGTCATGCATGAAAAATTCTTGTACTGAACAATGATATTTTGTGAATTAAAATGCAAAGCAATGACCAAAGGCTGCATTCTGAACATAAGTGTAGATGTTACCAGCAGATGAACCATGGATATACTCAAATAATAATTGCCTGTCTGTAGCATGAAAGCTTGTAATCTCTACTATCTTAATAGGATAAGTAATAATGTGGTGGATGAGTCCATCATATCCAAGATTCCCCTCCCATAGCACACTTGATCCTGACATAGCCATGTGTTGAATTGTTCCTTCATCCCAGATCTCCTTCATAAATGCTAACATACACAAAATATCATTTTTTTTGGCCTGCATTGTTTCATGAGGTTCTCCGTCACATTCCCACTGCAATTTTAAAGGGCAATTGTTGCATCCTCAGTAGCATCAGCCCTATGGTAAGGACAAATAGAATAAAGTAACTAATGTTAATGAAGTGATTTCATTATGCACTCAGTGGTGCATTATCGTGATGTATGCATCTGGATTTAATTGAATACTTATGCATAATGAAACATTAATTGCTGATTTTAGTTTTATTCGTTCGTGGGATATTGGTGTCACTAACTAGATCAGCATTTATTGCCCATCCCTAACTGCTCAGAGGGCAGTTAAGAACCAACCACATTGCTTTGGCTGTGCTGTCACATATAGGCCAAATCAAGTAAGGATGGCAATTTCCTTCCCTTTAAAGGACTTCAGGGAACCAGATGGTTTTTTGTCCTGACAATCGGCAATGGTTTAATGGTCATCATTAGACTTTTATTTCCAAAATATTATAAAATTCACATTCCACCATCTGCGATGGTGGGATTTGAACACAAGTCTCCAGAACATTACCTGAGTTTCTGGATTAATAGTCTTGCAATAATACCACTGAGCTATCCTCCAGTGAGGCTATAAAACTGGGTTTGCTTGATCAGGTGACCATTAACTCCTGTGAGGCATTGTAGCTTAAATCATCAATGCAGTCAGTGGGCTTTCTCTGCAATTTTTCTTTTTTATTAAATTGGCCACGTGAAATTGCCCATAGCATTCAGGGATGTGTAGGTTAGATGCATTAGTCAAAGGTAAATATAGGGTAAGGGAATGGGTTACTCTTTGGAGGGTCAGTGTGGACTTGCTGTTTCCACACTGTCGGAATTCTAAAGAAAAAATAATGAACAGCAGAGAATTTTGCCAGTTTTGCTTCAGTGGTTGCATTCTCCATCTCAACCAGAAAGCGATAGTTCAAGTCCCACTTCAGAGATTTGACTATCTAATCTAGGCTGGCTGTGTAATTCTGAGGGAGTACCACAGAGCTAAAGAATTGTCTTTTGGATGTGATGTTAATTTGAGTCCAACATACTCTCTCAAGTGCAAGATAGAGATGCCGTGATAACCTCTTGAAGAGAGCAAATGAATTCTCCTCGTGACCTGACCAATACTTATCTTCAATTAAACCTAAAACTGATTGCTTGATTATTATCACATTGCAGTTTGGAGAATTTGCTGCTCTCAATTTGACTGCTGCATTTTATGTATTACACTAGGGACTAAACTTGAGATGTCAAATGGTTGTGAGATCTATGACATAATTGAAAGTTGTATTCTTCAAATGGAACTTTTCTCAATATCTTCTAATTGTTTTTTGGTATGTCACATTTTCTAAACCTTCAGGAACCTGTGTCTAAATTTTCTGGCAGTCTATTTGACACAGAAGAAGGCTTTCAAAAGAATCGCCACATGAGAGCTTTTCTACATGGTAATCAAAAGCAGATCAAAATGCCAAGTAGCTCAGATACCAGCAAACAACAGGTCTATAAGCTGGCAAACAATACTGGTGGAGAACTTAAGTGTCCTGAGCGAAATAATTGCCAGCCAACACTTTTGATATCCACCGGATTCAAAGAAACTTCAGCAAAGGTAATATGAAAGGCTCTTCTATCATTTCACAGTTGAATTAATTTACGTACTTGCGTGTTTATTATTAACTTGGCTTGGTTAAGAATTTCCCTCTCTGAATCAGGAACCTCATTAAGAACTTCATTGCATGATCAAGACTGACTATGACCCAAGTGCATTATTAAGGGAAAGCTGTCTGTTCTGAGTTGCTTTTTTTTCAACTATTCATTCATGGGATGCACACATCATTGGTTAGGCCAGTATTTATTATCCATCTCTAATTACAATTCAGAAGGTGGTGATTAGCTGCCGCCTTGAACTGTTGCAGACTGTGTTGTGCAAGTTTGCCCACAGTGCTGTTAGTGAGGGAACCGCAGGAATTTGACCCAGCAATAAGGAATGGCATTCCAAGTTAGAATCATGTGTGGATTGGAGGGAATATGCATGTGATGGTTGCTATGCAACTGCTGCTCTTGTCCTTTTATGTAGTTTGCAGGTTTGGAAAGTACTGTCTAAGAAGTCTGTGAGAGTTGTTGTAGAACATATTGTAGATGATGCACACTGCTGCACTGTGCATCAGTAGTGGACAGAGTGAATGTTGAAGGTGTTAGATGGGATGCTAATCAAGCAGATTACTTTTTTTCTGGGTAGTGTTGAACTTCCGGAGTATGGTTAATGTTGCACTTTCACTGAAGAATATTCTATCACAGTCCTGACTTGTGTTTGATGAATAGATTTTGAGGAGTCAGGAGGGGAGTTACTCACTGGAATTCCCAGCCTCATGCCTCCTTTTGTACCCATAGCATTTATACTGCTGGTCCAATTCAGTTTCTGGCCAATGGTACCCCCAGGGCAAAGTAATGGCACATTCAGCACTGGTTCGAAAACAGTTCTGAAAAAAGTCACTGAATTTGAACCATGTTTTCTCTTTACAGTTGCTGCCAGCCCTGCTGAATTTCTCCAGCAATTTCTGTTTCTGTTTGAAGTGAAATTAATTCATTTATCTAATTTGCTGTTTTGGATCTTGATATCTGTAACGTAGTTATCTGCGTGACCAGAAAACAGCTTTGTGAAGTAAATTCCTGAGTTGTAAATGTGCAATGAAATATGCTGGGGTCCTGATAAGGGGGAGTTTTAGTTTAACTTATACCTTATTTATTAGACCTGTAAAGTGTTTATTTGCCTGTAACATGTCTGGAACTAAATTGGGAGTTGATCTTTTCATATTGGCTCAGAAAATATGTTCACTCTAACTGAAAGAAATATCGATTGGGAAAAGTCCCACACTTAAACTAATTACATTGTAGAGTTTACTTTAGATGAATGTTTCTAACCACTATTAACATTTTGGAATCTAGAGCTGTATTCACAAATAACGATACACAGGCAAACAAAAATACTTTGCACAATTCATTAAGACTATCCACATATTTTCTTTTACAATATACAAAATTTCAAGACTAATGTTTATTTCCAGACATGTCCTGCTCATATGATATGGATTTGATTTATGTTTGAGGCACAGATCCAAGAAATTCTATCTGGGTTTTGAGTTGGGGATTGCCAGCTCCATTTGATGGCCTGACCCACCCCCACACACCAACATATATACCTGCATCATGGATATTATTCAGTGTGTGAGAGAGAATGCATGACCTCGAATTTCATCCTGCTTGTACATCCAAACATTGCACTGTGATAACCAAGCATCTACTTAACAATGGTAAACCACAGATTAAGTAAAGCAGATTTAAGTTTTATGTTGTTTAACCAGTAATTTTTTAAAAAAAGGATACTTGATGTTATTTGGTTTATACTTTGTTATTTTACACAGAGAGGCTGAATTTATTATGGGGTGTAATTTGATGATTACAGTTGAAGCCATCAAGGTGGGTACAGTAATGAATGCCCTCCCATCTGTTCAAGGTTCTGGTCATTCAGAGACTCAGCATTAATGGAATATCCCAACCTGTTGCAGTCAGGATACTCACCAGTAACCATACCTTCACCACTGGAAGTTATTAAGAGAAAGATTATCATTCCTGTGGTGTGCATCACTCTGAAACGAACTTCGGGAGCTGACGAGTAAAGAGTGATCAAAATACTTTTACATCAAGCAAATAAATTCACTGCTACAGAGCACATAAATGTAAAACATTGTATAATTTTTTTCAGCTGATGCTGAGAGATTTTGGGGAGAGAAAAACATTGTTACTCTCACTCAGCAATATTCCCTAAAGTGGGAAGTGCAGGTATTATACACTTCCCTTTCTCGGTCTTTTAAATAGCTAACTTTAGGTGAGCTCATTCAGTGATAGTAAAGTATTTGCAGTGTAATGTTTCAAATATGTCAAAATGTTATCAATTGAGCAAACCTGATTAACGGAAACAGTATCTAACAAGTACATATTTACTTTAGCTCAAAGTTCCTGACTTGAATTCAAATCCGATCTCAATTCACAGGTTTATGCACCTTTCTGACAAAGGTAATAATTTCTACAAACCTTTCTAAACCATACAACTGCAGTTGTAAAATGACAAGATTCGTATGTGTGCCAAATGGGTAAAATTTAAATATGATTGTTGAGATACACAGCCCACACATATGATTTTGCAAACAAGGTATAGTTCCATGGGTGATGACTATCCTTGATACTTCATTAATATAAAGAAGGGTTTGATATACTGCAGTGTTTTCAAAAAGACTTGACAAATTGATGAAGGAGAACAACTTTGGGACATGAAAAGGATAGAAGTTAGCCAAGTTGTCCAATGATGCACCATAGGTAAAAGTTTTCAATTCACACAGGTATAAACATTACCGGTGATTGGGTGGTATAACAAAATTTCAGTGTCTAGTTCATGTGATGGCTAATAATTAGGCTAATGATCTTTCCTCTCAATCTCCTTTACATTTGTTCAAATTTGTATCTAGTACACTGACTGTACGATTTTTGGCTTATTCTTATTAAACAGTCACATGCCAATGTTCAAGTTTTTGAGAGCAAAAGCTCAGATTTTTCTTTCCCTTTCTGCATGAATCTGTGACCACCTTTTTTCAGCAGATGAACTGAATGTCAAGTCAATATCACTATCAAAACTAGTGCTAGTTCTGGTTGTGTTCTTTTTTTAGAAGCTCACTATTACAGTGCACAGTCAAATGGGAAGTCTGGGGATCAGTATTGCTGGAGGAAAAGGATCAACTCCCTATAAAATCAGTGATGAAGTAAGTTTTTGTATGTTAAATAAGATTGAACAGTCTGAAGTCTATTGACTTGCCATCTCAGAGAAAATGCTTTTGGTAAATTTTGAGATAAAGTTTTCAATGAATGTTATCACTGACAAAGCAACAATGTGTTGTATTATGTAGCTGCTTAGTCAAAAATATTCCATGTTATCAACCGCATTTCCATAATAGGTTTCTAGTGCTGGAGCTCATTAATGCACACCCATGAATCATGATGTGTGACTGGAATAGACAACAAATCAGCTAAGTTATTTATAATTTCTGACTATTGATATTTTAGACTCAGTATTTTAACAGTTTCATGGGTAATCGTCAAACTGGTGTTCTGAGGAAGGGTCACCTGGCCTGACACATTTCACTTCACAGATGCTGCCAGACCTGCTGAGCTTTTCCAGCCACTTCTGTTTTTGAATCATCAAACTACCCCTGTTCTGTACCTGATGTCTGGAGTTTAAATCAATGACCACATTAAGAGAAAACTAAAACTTAAAGGTTCCATATATGCATGTAAAAATAAAATTTCTAAGACTAAAGGTTTAGTCAAAAATTAGTCAGTCAGCTTTTACATAAGTGGCATTTTCGAGGTGCTGAAGTCCAGTCTCTCCTTTTGTCTTTCTATTATTGTTGGCAACATTGAATATCCACTCTTCGCCAATCATTTGGTCATTCTACTTGTTTCTCGTGTTAATCTTGAAGGGCTTGTTTTGAGTGATAATTAATGGTTGAATAAGGGTGGTTGGATCATCAGGAATTACTGCAATATTACTGTTCTGTGATCTAACTTCAACAATGACATCAAGATTTGATTTGAACACGTCTCAGATGAGAAGATCCTTATCTTTCTACAATCTACTTCTTTAGAAGTGTCACACTTACTTCAGCCATAATTTCAGCACACCTTCATCCATCTTTTCCTTATCATGGATTTAGTCATCTACATTCCTTCTGGGAATTGCTGTTTCAAGAGAGATATTCACTTGAATATTGCCACTGGCTTAGGCTTTGCCCTGTTGGACATGCATGGCAACACAATAGTGGCTGTCTTCATGGCCAGTTGTGTTCTGCCCAGTTTTGCTCTTCATTTCTCTGTCTTGTCTGTCAAACTTCATGGGAATCTTATCCATGTTCTCAATAGCGCTAAGTCTGTATCCATTTTTTAAAATCAATCTTTGATTATAAAGTGTTTAAATACAATGAACTTGCCATTAAATTCTTCTTGAGACGCTGTGAAATCTTGGTCTTCTATCACTGTACAAAATGATCTTCCTTCATAAACCTGATACAAAATCTAGGGCTGGCTTTGAAATTTACAAATCTTCTTGCTCTCTTTTTTTATTATTTGTTCACAGGAAGTGGGTGTTATTGACTAGGACAGCATTAATTAGCCGTTCTTAATTGCCTTTGAGTACTTAGTGGTGAATTATCCTCTTCAACCACAGTAGTCCATGGCAGAGGGGTGCAGTCACCCACTCATCTTATATATGAGATTAATATTTACTTGGATGATATTTTATTTTGTTTTCCTAATCTTGGTCTGCCTGCATTGGTTACTGTTTTCGGTTGAAGAGAGTTGGTGGGAAACTTGTGCTTAGGCCTCTTTTAAATATTTAAGAGATAAAGTATAAGATCTGGGTGCACGGATTTTGTGGCTGTAAAAGCTCGCAAGGCTCTTCACAGATGTAATTTCAAAGAAACGTCTGAGTCTCTTATGAAGTAAACGTGAGCAATGTTCCTTGGCTGTGATGTCTTAATGATTATTACTTTCTATAGGCAAGTATCTATCTCTCCAGCTGACTGTCAATTTCTGTTTCTTTATTTTTTGGTGAGACTTTGACCCAGGCCATATCCTTTACTTTGCATAGATGCTTGGTGCAGAAGTATGTTGTATTAAATGCTAGACACATCTTCAAAGTAGAGAATTGGACAGGATACATTGCTTTAAAATAAAGTTGACTCCTTGTCTGCTTATGTCAAATGTGAAAGTATACAGCAGCTTTGTCATCAACAGAACAGAGAAGTCTGTAGTTTTGGGTATAGAACCTTTGTTTGACCTTTTAATTTGAATCATGTGCTTATATTTTCCTTTTATACATGATGAATTTGCAACATTAATGATGTACTTTGTTTTGTTACAGAGGCTTTGGCAAACAATTTAAATATTTCTCATGAAAAAGGTTTACTATATAAAGCAATTATCCCTTAGTTTCAAAATGTGAATGGAGAATAACTTGAGAGGCAGGTCCAGAGGCTAGAATTTATTTAAATTTAAAAAAAACGTTTGGATGCCTACTTATGGTTTATGTTGTCAAAAATATAACCATATTAACTGTAATATTATCTGTACATCAAATGACCACATGGTCAGTCGTAATTTTAATATATTTTATTGTAATTTTCCAACAGATTTTTTTTGTTGAATAAGTGTATATGATAAGTTAAATTGTGCACCCCGCATTATTTATGTTGAATCTACTCCCATTGCTATTACTGTACAGTTGAAGTTGCTGGAAACAAAATACTGAGGGTGGAAATGCAGAGGGAGTTTCACTTCCAGCCCACAATTCAGATGAGGAAGAAAACTTTGAGGATTCATCAAATGTAGGTTCAAGGTTTCTGGACTCAGTACCCCAACTCTCAGATGTATGGAAGGCCACTGACCCTACAACCAGAGCATGTTTGAAGTCATAAGCTTTATTGGCTTCTGTTTCACCTGAGAGGTTATCACACTGAAATCATCTATTGCAAGGATGTCTCTTATCTGTGAAAGTTACAACAGCAGTAAACTTTCACTCATTCCGATCTTTGAGTCACCGCACGGAATATTTGACAGATTATCCAGCCAACAGTCATGAATGTATAAAGAAAATGCCAAATCTGACTTTAACTGTTTCAGTGGGTAGGTTTTTAATCCGTTCAAATCAGGCTGTATATACATGTAGGTAAAAACGAGGACTGCAGATGCTGGAAACCAGAGCCTGGATTAGAGTGGTACTGGAAAAGCATAGCAGGTCAGGCAGCATCCAAGGAGCAGGAAAATCAACGTTTCAGGCAAAAGCCGATGTGGTCTCCTCTACATTGGGGAGACTGGACGCCTCCTCGCAGAGCGCTTTAGGGAACATCTCCTGGACACCCGCACCAATCAACCCCACTGCCCTGTGGCCCAACATTTCAACTTCCCCTCCCACTCTGCCGAGGACATTCAGGTCCTGGGCCTCCTCCACCCCAGCTCCCTCACCACCTGTCGTCTGGAGGAAGAACACTTCATCTTCTGCCTCAGAACACTTCAACCCCAGGGCATCAATGTGGACTTCAACAGTTTCCTCATTTCCCCTCCCCCCCCCCCCCCCCCCCCCCCCACCTTACTCCAGTTCCAATCTTCCAGCTCAGCACCGTCCCCATGCCCTGTCCTACCTGCCTATCTTCCTTTCCACCTATTCACTCCACCCTCCTCTCTGATCTATCACCTTCATCCCCACCCTCATTTACCCATTGTACTCTTTGCTACCTTCTCCCACCCTCCTTTCTGACCTATCACCTCCATCCCCACCCCCATTCACCTATTGTACTCTACGCTACTTTCTCCCCACCCCCACCTCCTTCTCATTTATCTCTCCCTGCCTCTATTCCTGATGAAGGGCTTTTGCCCAAAACGTCAATTTTCCTGCTTCTTGGATGCTGCCTGACCTGCTGTGCTTTTTCAGCACCACTCTAATCCAGGCCCATGTATGCTCGTTGTTTTCACTTTGGGAAGAAGGCATTCGTTAGATATGTTGGTCTAGAGTGCAGGGTGTAAGGCATATTGGGCTTTCTTCACATCAACCCTACAACCAACATTAGCAGTAAAGTTCTCTTTAATTAATATTCAGATGTTTTCTGACCATAGAAATGTCATAATTCAAGTGTATATCATTGCCAATAATTCAGCACCTTAATTACACAGCAGTTATGTTCCATGCAATGCTTGATCGCAAATAAATACTGTAGATTCAAAGCAGAATACTGTGGATGCTGGAAACATGCAATAGAAACATTGCTGAAAATGCTCAGCAGATTTAACAGCATCTGTGGAGAGACACAGGCTCCAGAATTTTGTTTCATGACAGCTTTGCCATTTAATCTCTCTAAATCCCAGACCTTTCCTTTTGCTCTTCATCCCACTGTTCTCTTTAAAATCACATTTCTACCTCTCTTCAGATGGAAGAAGAATTCCGTTTGACTCTATGGTGACTACTGGTCATTGTAAAAATAAGGTGCCAGTTTAAAACAGAGATATGGAAACATTTTTTCCTCTGAGGATTGAGAGTTCTTTTGAATTCCCTTCCTCAAGAAGCAGAGGATTCAGAATCTTTATATAACTTTAAAGCAAAGATTTTTGATTATCAAGGGGATGAAAGATTATTAGGGATATGCAGGAATGGAGAGTTGAGGTTAAAATCTGATGAGCCACGATTTTACTGAATAGCAGAGCAGGCTTGAAGGGCTGAGTGGCCTTTCCTTGTTCAGATGCTCATATATCTGTTTCCCTCTCCACAGATGCTTCAAGACCTACTAAGTATTTTCAACACTTTCTGTTTTAAGTACATCAAAGAATGGTGGCTGTGATAGTGTCATCAAAAAGTGAGAAAATCAGCATCAGAAGGCAAATACCTCAACCAGAGTTATCTAAATTGGACCATTGGAACGGTCTGATCAAATCGACATTCATGCAGGCAGGTAGCAAAGGAAGGATGAAGGACAACAGAGAAACAGTAGAGCAGGAATAAATGTAGATGCTGCCAGAAAATAAAGACTCATTGATCACCAGTTCAAGTGATTTCCAGCTCCTTCACAAGTATTGCAACTGAATTACCTGTACCGGTAAATCAAAATACTGTGGATGCTGAAAATCTCTCACAAAACCAGAAAGTGCTGGAGAAACTCAGCAAGTCTGGCAGCATCTGCGGAGACAGGAAACAGACTTATCATTTTGAGTCCAATTATATATTGTCTTCAGAAGGGTCATATGGATTCAGAACATTAACTCTGTTACTTTCTCCACAGATACTGCCAGATCAGCTGAGATTCTTCAGGACTTGCTGTTTTAATGCTGTATCTGACAGCTTTGTCCAAATATCTTTTAGATAGTTTTTGCAGGGCATGAGGATGACTGAGTACAACCAAGTAGAAATTAGATACTCAGAACTTATCAGATAAAAGAAAACAACGCAAGGGGCAGAGTCTAACTTAACCTGGGTGGTTTATTGTGATTTTTCCCGAAAGAAAGCTGGTTTTCTGGTAGTAGGATGTTTGGTGCCCTTCACTACCATCGGTAAATCTAAAAGGTGTGTTTTCCTTTCTTAAGTACATCTACATACAGCTTTAGTACATTGTCAGATTGAATATATCAAGGCCGTTGATGTGTCCTGTTGCCACAATAGCTGAGATCTGAGTGGAATAGACTGGTGATCGGATGTGGAATTTTCATACCTTGTATGGCTTAGCGCTAGGTAAAATTGTACTGCCAGCAACTGGGTGTTTAAAATCTCCTGATGGAGGTAACTAATCAAAAATTTCAAAATAAAAACTTTAAGATTTCTCCCTCATCTTATGTATGACTGGGCATAAGTACTCCAGGCATCTGAAACTAAAATCCAGAGACAAATTTCCCACAATTGTGAAATCCTGGTTGTATTGAACAGTTGCTCGCTATTAACATGCTGGTTTTGTTACTTGAGATATAGCAAAGAATTCTTTGTATCTTTATTGACTTCTGCACAAAATGCTTGCCATGTTTACATAGAGGGTTTCTCTATTGCCTGCAACTGTAGTCTGACTCAGACTGCAAATGTTTTCTAACATGTGGCTTCTAAAATGAGATCAGCTAATCTAACAAATAATGATTCATAGTATTATCTATGCCAGAGAATCTTCATTTCCAAAGTATCGAAGGGGGGTCCTGCTGATCTTGCTGGTGTACAAGTTGGAGATATGGTACTGGAGGTAAGTTTGTACATCTCCTTGTCATCAATTTTGAATAACCCCTTTTCATAATTGTAAGAATTTGAGAAACGCTTGCTGATCTCTCTATGTTTAGATACCTCTTTGAATCCACCAAAACAAACTGACAAAGAAGAAAAGAAAGTGACTTTTATAACTTGAGGATGCCGCCAGGGCACTTGACAGCCAATGAAGTACTTCTGAAGTGTGGTCGCTGCTGTAATATTACAAATGCAGCAGCCAATTCGCAAGCTTTTTTAATGACTAGTTAATGATCACTTAGAGCGAATTCTTGGAATTTTCTAACCCGGAGGTCTATAGAAGCTCAACAACTGAGTTAATTCAGTAAAGAGATTAGTCAATTTTTTGGATGTTAAGCAAATTAATGGACATGGGAATAAATGGGGGATGAGGTAGAAAATCAAAAAAATGGCTTCATTGAGTGACTTCTTACACCATGGAGACAAACAGCTAAATCAAATCAACATACCTATTAAAAGCAAATTACTGTGGATGCTGGAATCTGAAACCAAAAGCGAAAATGCTAGAAAATCTCAGCAGGTCTGGCAGCATCTGTAAGGACAGAAAAAGCTGACCTTTTGAGTCTAACTGACCCTTTGTCAAAGCTGACGTCAGCTCTTTTCTCTCCTTACAGATGCTGCCAGTCCTGCTGAGATTTTCCAGCATTTTGTTTTTTGGGTTCAACATCCCTTTTGCTGTATTTGCAGCACAATAAAATTGAAATATTCAGTGATCCTCAAAATTGACCCCAATGGTTACTAACCAGACTTGGTAAATGGCTTCAATAAAAGATTTAACAATTTATTAGCAGCTTTATCAAAGTAAAGTTAAATGAGAGGTAGTCTAATTAATGCCTATGAATCATCTTTGATTCTGTCCCTGACTTTCACACACAACAGTGAGACATCCAAATAGATAGCTAAGAGATCAATCAAAAGTAAAAGAAATAAATGAGATGTAACTGGCAGGTTCACTTAAGCTGTTTCCACAATCCGTAATCTCACTAGCACATGGGATTGTATATTGCTTGTTTTCTGACATTCTTGATACGTGCAGGTAGCATCTAGTAAGCTCTGAGGAATATCCATTTAATTCTATTCTCTGAACTTTCAGTATTTTGATGATGAGAGGTTAACCCGGGTGCCAGAACCAGATGCAATATTCCAGGTGAAGTTGAACTTGAGTTTATATGGTGCCTCAACCAAGTGATGAGGGGTCAGCAAGGGATATGGCCAGTGTGAGGAGACTTCAGCAGCATGAGACAAATAGTGAGTATCCCGAATATACCATTGGAAGTTTGGTTCAAAGTGGAAATTTGGTGCAAAAGGGACAGGGGCTCTTAAATAGGATTTACTGCAAAAAGTAAGCTCTCCTGAGGGGTGAGTGGGAGAGGATAAAAGGTGTGGATCAACTACCTGCTGTGAGACTAGTGGTGGAGTGACATCGCAAACTATGGTATGATGTATGTGCAGGGAAAGAAACTAATTGGCGAGTAGGACTGGTGAACATTTCTAATCTTTCAAATAAGATCTTCAGGTCTCCAATGCTTTTTCTTCTCTCTCAAAAATAACTGGTTAAATAATAGGTTGTTACTGGTGATTTTTTTTCTCACTTTAGTTAATGTAAATGAAATATTGCAACAGAGTGTAAAACCCAAGGAATCTATAATAGTTAAATTAAGTTAAATGTGATGGTAGGGTGAGTGATGTGTTGCTGCTGCAACATATGGTACATATGGAAGCAGCTAGATGTCAACGTGATCAAGACTGAATACATCTGTAGTAACTTTTTGCAGCGTGAGGAACTTGAATATGAATTGAGGAGCTGGAATCCGAGCTGCAGCTATTGCCTCCACTATGTCTGTAGCCCCTTCCTTTAGAACTCTTGGATGAAAGCCGTCATATTCCGGTGACTTGTTTGTTTGAAAAGCTCAGGTTCTCTGCAGTTATAAATATTTCCATAAACAGTGAATTGAAATAAGTGATGAGAGCTATTTGGTGCATTCCCATGGGGCCTTGCTAACCGATTTCATTGCTTCTGGATAAAGTGTTAATTATAGCTTGGCTGCATTTTCGGAAACTTTGCTACTTACATGGTCAAGTCATGCCTTGGCCATTTTTAACTTAGTGCTTTTCATTCCTTTTTGAAATCATTCCAGTCCAAGGACGTCCCAAGTATTAAATTGAACAATGTTATTCAAAAATACATAGCCCATATTTAATGTAATTACGATAACTGGCTTACAGTAACTCTCTTGCTTTTGTACCCTATGCCCCTATTTATAAAGCCCAGGAACTCCTCGGCTTTTTCACTTGTGCTTTCAATGTGCCCTGCAACTGTCAATGGCTTGTGCACATGTACTTCCAGTTCCATCTCCTCTTGCATCCCCTTTAGAATTTGACCCATCGTGCTGTCTCTCTCTATTCTTCCTACCACAATGAATTTCTTTGCACTTCTATTAAATTACACCTGTTCACTTGTCTGCCCATTCCACTAATCTTCCTATGTCTTTTTTAAGTTTAGCACAGAGGTTGGAACCTAGAAATAAGATGGGAGGTCGGAGCAGGGGCATAGGATTTACGGAATAAAACTTGAGGTGAAAAATTCAGATTGGCTTGAGGCACCAAGGTACTTTAATTGAGAAAGGAGAGATCAAGATGTGGTAACTGTGGCTCAAAACAACTTAAAGGGCTCAAAGGTCTATTGTTGAGCATCACTGTACTTGCAATATACCTCCTCTGTCTGCTCGTACTTAGGAATGAAAGTTTCTTTTTTATATTAGGACATGTTAGCGCACATGCAGGCCGTTTTTTCCCATTGTTTGGAGTGCTTTATGGTTTAGGTTGTTTCATTATAGATGAAAGCTATAGATGTTGTAGCCTCAATAGTTCCTACTGCTACTGTTTAACAGCTTTGTTGGTTATTTTATTGAATAAAGAGTGCATTTCAGTCCATGGGCAGCTTTCCTTGCAAATCTTGAAATTTGATTCTTCAAATTTTTACTGATACAAGTAAATGATATTCAAAGTAATTAAAGTAACCATAAAATCAGTTAAATAGTGTTTAAAGGAAAAGCAAATATTTGCTGGAAGAGTTCCCTCTATAGCCATGTCATTCACTTTTCATGTCATTGCTATTACATAACTGCAGAACCATCCGAAGTAAAGCTCTGCATTAAATTTTAACAATTTTTGTCAGTGCTTGAGCCCAGAACAAAATTCAGCGCACAGCTATTATCTCATTTGCATGGAATGTGCCATTTATCCCAGCTACAGCTTGTGAGACAACACCCAAGTGAAACCACTATGTAATGAGCCTCAGGCAAAAACACGCTAACCACTGTCTAAATCAGCTCACTAAAACACCTGTAGCCATGGCAATATCCTTACAGTAGTTGCCATTAAGTATTGTGGAACGTTAATAGGCCCAATAAAAACTTGCTGTTGTTGAATGTCCATGTCTGTTGCAGAAACAAATGTGGTACATAATTTACATGAAACTTAAAACGTGACCTTTCAATCAAACTGAGCTAAAGAAGCCTGCAACATGGTCATGTTATAATAACAATTATATATGTACACAGACCTTTGCTGCCTCTACTTTAACATTTAATCATCAACTTGTGATATCACATATATTGGATCAATATCCACCTCTAAATATCCTGAAGTACTTGCTTCAGACCACTTATTATTATCCTTTAACAGTTTTCACACAAAAGTCAAACATCAATATTGAGATCCTGGAATTATGTAAATGAATCTGTTGAAATTTGTTTTTCAAGTCAGGCAACCTGTCTAACCATATTGTGACGTTCCAATATTCCATTGGTCTCTTTCATGATTAGAATAACAAATCTGTGGGAGGTATGTGAGTTTGACTATGTTTGCTGTGCAAACCAGGCAACGTTGCCTCCTGATTACCACAATGAGGCTCAGAGGCCTGGTCTGTTTTTGATTGGACCTCATAAGCATGCTGCCAAGTATCTGCGAGTACTGAACATTGCTTCAAGGCAGCTTGTGATCACAGAAATTGGGAGTGGGCCAAGTCCTATTCCAGGCTTGCAAATGTTAAGAAACTAGAGAATTGCAGAAGAAGAATCTAAGGGAAGCCGTCAGCTGATGGGCCGTAAGTGCATTCCTGCTCTTTCTGATGACACAAAAATGAAGTCAAAGAGAAAAAGAGACATTTTTTTGTTAAGACCCAACTAAGGCTGCTGCACACAACAGGTCAATGAGTGAGGCATGTCTGTATGGCACCATTTGGTCCATAAAGATAATATTAAGGATGTTGGAGTTGATTTAAATATGCTTTGCACAGGATTGCTGGATGCCTAGTTCAAGGCCCATCCAACAGAATTTGAGCAGAATCTGAACCTTGTAGATAGCTGTGCAGCTCCTTCTTTGTTCTTTCCAGAAAATGGGGTAGAGAGCAAATGAACCTTGCCTAAATTGTCAATAATGTGACGCTTACTAACCTCTGCTTACAGGATCTTCTCGAGTTAATAATGGTAAATGTCAACAAAGTCTCTTATTTTCCAGGTCAATGGAAAAAGTCTGCAAAATGTTACCCATCATGAAGCAGTAAATGTCTTGAGGAATTCAGGGGCTGTAATTAAGATACTAATTTTGAGGGACAGGGCGGTGACAACTGATGATACAGTTACTCCTGACATGAACAATGGTGAAGCAGATATTGTAAAACCTCATCAGACCGAAAAGTCTTGCTCTAAAACTCAGCCAGCTGCCATCCACCAGCAACTAGAAAGTGGCAATTTCTTGCTTGAAGGAAAGGCAGTATCAACATGCAATGTAAGTAGCTTAGTAAGTAAAGCTTGTGTATGTGAATGAAGTGAATTAATTATGACCCTAGTGATTTTATTCTTCCCCCTCCCCCACCCATTCCATTTCCCGATCCTTATCATCTTTTAAAGGTTCATTGAGTACAGCCATGTGAGCATTGGTGTGCCTTACCATATACACATATGAATCTCTTCATATATATGCTGAATTTAGGGATTACTGAATGATAATTGAACAGCTACCCTTTTCTCTTCTCAGCTGTGAGGTGTTGACGGCAATTTTATAGAAAACCACCTTTACATTGAAATCTCACAATTTAAAGATTGAATTTGTGCCAATCTGTTCTACCTGCACAGCTTGAAGTCATGTTACCTTGACCAATCAAGAAAACCAGAATTAGTGAGGTTGTGAATGAAAAGTTCCACGCAGTTCAATAGGCAGGCATGATTGTACTTCCATTTCCTAAATCCTTGCTATGTGTTACATTCTGGTGGCTCTTTTAAGTTATCTTTTCTGTTCATTCTTCGGTGAATCCACAAGGTGGTGCTGTAGACAGTCCCCAGTCATTTTTGGATTAGTCATCTTGGCACCACTCAAGGTATGAATAAAATGAAAAATTGCTAGATAAGGTCTCCAACTTCTTAACAGACTGCTAACAGTAAACAATTTGCTTTTACATACTCTGATAAGTGTGTGTGTGTGTGTGTGTGTGTGTGTGTGTGAGAGAGAGTGAGAATTATACTCATTTAACTTTTTCTTTTCTTTTTTTTAATGTCATTGAAGAGCCACACCACAAAATCTGCAAGTGAGATGCCACTAAATAACACCTCGTTCTGTGTTGTGAAATATGCAATGCCAGTGAGTAGCAACTTTTTCCTACAATTTTGGGGCATCAAGAAAGAAATGGTACAAATTTTTAAAAAGTTGTTAAAGGAACCAAAAGCGATATGGAAAAAGGCAGAGAGTGTTTAAGGCCTGGAATGGACTATGTGAATGTGTGGTGGTTGCAGGTTCAAAAGAAGATTAGATGATCATTTGAAAGGGAGCAATGTACAGGTTTGTGGGATAAGTCAGAAAAATTGTGCTAAGTTAGCAGCTCATTTGGAGAGAGTGCAGACAGAATGGGCTAAAAAGCCTCCTTCTGTATTATAACAACCTTGAGAACTGTAGAAATATTCCACTGTGAAGAACCACTTTAAAAGTTCTGACTTTCTGTTTTGGCAGACCAATAATTTTTAAAAAAAATTCACTTAGGTCTCAAAATATACAAGTATACTGTGCACAATGTTGATCATTGTAGGTACTATATCAAAAATGGTTCAAGGCCTAATTATCCCCACAACAATTGCTACTTTTCAGTCAATTGTTAAATGATCTTCATAGTCAAATGTGGCTCGTGGTTCAGGAGTCCTTATATGAGCTTAAACTGTGCTTGTTAAGCATGGGATACTATAGCCAAATCTAATCATACCCTTAAACGTGGTGTGTATGCTAAGTATATATCCACTATGTGGATATTGCACTTAGATTCATTGACTGAAATTGAAGGAGAAATTTGACGTTTAAAAGGGTGATTAAAAAAAACTTCTTTCAATCTCACCAGCAATACCATTAGAAAATCAAAAGTCAGTTTGCATCATTGGATTTGGAAACAAAATCAAAGAAAATTTATAGCAGGAGAAATGTTCAAACAGTTTAAAATGGAGAAAGCAAGAACCATAGCAATTTATGACCAATGGTATATTTTTGGGTGTCTTGCTCTCTAAGGGAAATTTCCCCATGCAAGATAAAATTGTAAACTTGTTCATTATGAACACATTTATACATTTGTTGCATGAATTCCTCCATTGCTGTCTTGGGATAGTACTCTAAAAGCTGTTTCAGAACAATTTAAAAATGTTTTATTAATAGTGTAGTTCTTGAACAAGGCAGTCTAGTTCCATTTTCCCAAAATCCAAAGGCTAGTTCAATTCATCATCAGCTTCTGTACAATTCATAATCCTTGACCAGAAACCTTATTTAAATTAAACAATCTCATTTCAAAGGATAAATTATGGGGAAGGAGTAGAGAAATTGAAACTAGCATGAACCCCATTGGGTGACAACACCATGACTGGATGGACTAGTTTCTCCCTTCCAACTGAAGGAGTTCACAGCAAAAGGGGGGAAACCAATCTAATGTTTGTGATGGAGGTTTCTTTAACTCTAAACTATGAAATTAAATACAGTAAGAATCTTGATATTACTGAAGCATTGCTATACACTGGTTTGATGCTTTTTTATGTGTAACTTAATGTTGGATGAGTTTTGGCATTCTAGGGAGTCTGGGTCATATTAAATGAGAAGAATATTGTTTAATTCTTAAGTACAGAGATCAAAACCAGTTTGAATTGAGGTGCCAGAATTTTCGCTTGGGCAACTATAAAGTTCAGTCCAGCTAATAGTTTGGAGTAGTTGATAATGTAAAATTGTCCATAATTAGATCCAATCTAAGCAACCTTGCACAAGGTGGCTATGAGGGGAAGAATAGATGTTATCCAATGTCTGTCAAATGCCAGACTTGAAGCAAATTATTGGTATTTTCCAATGGGAGCTCTGAATATATCTGAATTGTGTAATGGTTATTAAGAATCCTAGATGGGTAGAGTGGATTGCATTGCATTCTTCAGCATTATCCATTCAAATTCGATGAAACTAATTTGAAGTCACCATCCTTTCCGCATTGCTTGTTGGTTATTCAGATGACCTTAACCAATGAGAATTTTATGAAGTGTAAGGTAACAAAAAAAGATTTATTCCCTTCAAAATGTTAAAGTGAGAAAATAGAGAAATGATGGTTTGAAAACTAATAATGTAATGGGTGGGTATGAAGACTGAATTGATCTGTTGTTATTGCATTCACACGTAATTAGGTCTTCACTCTGAGCTTTTCATCCTCCTTAGTTTGAGTTCAAACTGCACTCCTGCCACATCCAACCTTAGCATTCAAATCCCTCAGGAAGGGCAATTAAAAATGGTGATGCACATTAACAAAGTATTAGTATACAGGAAACTGATTTTAAAAGCTATTATTTGAAATTAATTCAAATTTGTAGTGTTTCTTCATTGTCTTCTGTTGTATTTAATTATTTATTTCTTTTAGAGATCTGATTATTTATGTTTCTGTGAAATGTGTTGTTGAATATCACCTTGATTTTAATTTTTGCTTTTCTTTTGCTTTCTTCTTTTGTGTATTTCATTTTATTCCCTCATATTTGTACCTGATTTTCTTACTACTTCATTCCTGTCTTGATCCTAACACTGCCGTCAAGATGCCACGCATTATCCTTACTTGCCCTTCATCTTCCGATGAGGAATTGGATCAGTTAACACGAGAACAAGATGCCTATGGTCCAGAAGAGCTTGAAAACTCAGAGAGCAGTGACTATTCAGGCTATTTAAATAGACCATTTTATCCCCTCTAATCACTTTCTGTGAAGAGTAAAGATTTCCCCCAAATATTCCCCCCAAACATTCACCATCTTCAAGTAGACAAAATGGCCTTACTACTTATATACATAATTAGTTAAAGGGGCCTTTCTGCAGGAGGCAAAATTAGCAGTAAATGGATGGTGACATTGCACTTCAATCATGGTTTTTGTTTTCTGGAAATTTGGTCGGTCATGTATCCAAGTAACAAAAATGGAAACTGGCAAATTAAAGCATGTGACTGCCTGAAACATGATAAAGTGCAGTGTATGCAAACCCCCACGTATCTCCTGGTCAGGAAACGCACTGCCTTATTTTGTAATTGTGGAATATAGGCCTGGAAGATCCTTGATCCTTGTTTGTTCACAAATCTCAGGCCAGTACTGAGATGCGTTAGTTGGACTCCGTTATCAATGTGTCAGAGAAAATTTGTCACAAGTTCCTCTGATTGCTTACTGTCTAATGATGTTTGCTGGAAACCTGTGGTTTGTAGCCATAAAGTGAGGACAGGATTACTTCTGCTGACATTCGCTACCCTGTCACCACTGCCAAAAAGCCTGCCAAACTGAGCAAACTCACCTGAAGAATGGGTATTATAGAGATAGGGAGAAAGTTTGAATGTTGATAAATTCAGATTACAAGATAAACCTAGCAGTTTTAATCAATAAATCACAAGCAAAATATGAATGTAATGGGAATTATGGACTATCCCTAATTTCTTTCTTCCTAGGATATTGTTCCCTTCAAAATTGAATGTTGTCTTCTTTCAATAAAATGTAAATATCTAAAACATTGACTCTGCCTTTAGTGTGAAGTCATTTGAAAATGATTTATTTTCTAATTAGTTTATGATTTATCTCCCTGCCACCTGTACAGAAAGCTCCTTTCCTATAAAGCTGGCAAAGATCCTTTTCGAGAGTTCAAGGCAGTATGGAATTGGTGCTGTATGGTTTATGATTTCAAAATAAAGAAGCAAGGCCCTAACAGGAGGTAAACAGTGACATGTTGTAAAATCAGGGAAGAAGAATCAAAGTGTATGGGATTATAAAATTGCCACCAGTGGAATTGAACTGCGATAGAGTCCTGACACTTGCACCACAAACACTATTTAGATTTAGGAGGAAACTGAACTCATTTCTGTTTCACCAGGATATGGAAGAGGGAAAATCTGAAAAAATATTAGTCAGCATGTATCCTGAAATAGGAGCTGGAGGAAGGAGCAAAGTGGATGGTTTGAATTAGCCTTTCTCATTCCTCTGTTCTTATGTTATGGTTCAAATTCAGCTAGTAACCAACTGTGTATACACAAACAAATATTGGCTGCACTAAATAGCTCACCAGATTTTTCTTTTATGAGTTCTAAGAATTATTTTTATTGCATAAAGAATAGCATGAAGTAACTGAGAATAAAGGCAAAGTAAACGTCCTTCGCTCAAGGTAAATTTACAGGCCTGATATGCACCTGTGTCATACTGAACAGGCCCCAAAGTTCAATGTTCTGTTTTCTGTTGATTTAGCTAATGTCAGTGCCCCATTATAAGGGCAGCGAAACGGAACCAGGCAATTCATTCTTCTGATTCCTGATGAAATGCACATGTCTGCCTGTGGATCTTGAATAAGGAGAGATTTAGTTTGAATTATGGTAGTTAGATAGCCTGCAACCTGTCTTGTGGGTGAGGACAGTGGTTCCCATTGGAACTGATCGGCGCAAGTCACTTTGAATGATAGGACAGTCCAGGAAATTGTAAATATAAGAAAAATCATTTGCCAACGGAAAATCCATTAATTTGATTCTGATCTTTAAATTGCTCTTGACAAAATAAATAACGTTATTCTTGAATGTAAAGACTAGCATATGTCTGTGTTCTAGGTTTGGGCAATTATAATCCAAACTGCATCTACCACCTTCCTTTCTGTTGTTCTTGGATGATACCTGTTAAATTTTTCACTTAATGTTTCAATAAAATATAAACATCAAAAACAAAATGCTGTCATTTTATAAACTGATTTTTAAAATGACTTACTCTTAGTTTGCATTTTTCATTAATATCTATAATGTGGTAAAGATATATAATTTGCAAAATCATTACAAGAATGAAAGAATGGGGTTAACATCTAAAGATGCTACAAGTGAAATTCAGTTTGGAAATTTCTTTGGATTTTATTTGATTTTGTGTGAAATAAGAACTGATTAGGTTGCAACACATGGATAAGAATTTAATTCATTCCTAAATCATCAGGGATAGGGAAAAATTGAAAATGGTCATGCCTGGATACCAACCTGTTCCTCTGGTTTAAATCCAGTTCATAACACACAATGCATCCAAAAACAGATGTTGGCAGATTTAAAAAGCTCACCAGATTCTTTTTTCATGATTCTTAGAATTGCTTTTCATGACATGAAGTAACTGAGAACAAAAGCAAGGTCTTTCCTGTTGGCAGTCATACAACCCTAAATGTGGAACTCAGCCATACTGAGTACAAAGGACATAGCTGCTAGACTGGGTTTGTGGCAGGTGATGAGGCAACCAAAAAAAGGGTAATACATACTTAACCTCTTGCTTACCGATCTCCTGGCTGCAGATGCATCTGTCCATGACAGTATTGATAAAAGTGACCACAGCACACTCCTTGTGGAGACTAAGTCCTGCCTTCATGTTGAGAATAATTTCCATTGTGTTGTGTGGTGCTAACACTGTGCTAGATGGGATACACTTCAAACAGATCTAGCAATCAAATACTGGGCATCCATGAGGCAATTTGGGCCATCAACAGCAGCAGAATTGTACTCCAGCATAATCTGCAACCTCATGGCCCACTCTATCCCCCAGACAACAATTATCAGTAAAGCAGGGTTCAATGGAGAATGCAGACGTGCATGCCAGGAGCAGCAACAGGCATACCCAAAAATGAGATGTCGACCTGATGAAGCTATCAAGTAGGAATACTTGCACGCCAACGACATAAACAGCAAATGATAGACAGAGCTAAACAATCCCAAAACCAACAGGTCAGATCTAAGCTCTGCAGTCTTGCCACAACCAATCATGAATGGTAGTGGACAATTAAACAACTCATTGGAGAAAGAGGCTCCACAAATATCTCCGTCCTCAACTGTGGAAGAACCCAACACTAGTGCAGAAGGTAAGGTTGGAGCATTCATAGCATTCTTCAGCCAGAAGTGCCAAGTGGATGATCTGTGTCAGCTTCTGCAAGCAGTCTCCCGCATAACAGAATACAGTTTTCAAACAATTAGATTCTTTCTGCAATATATCGAGAAACAATTGGAAGTGCTGGATACTGCAAAGCCGTGGGCCCTGATAACTTTTTTTTAGCAATAGTACTGAAGACTTGTGCTCCAGAACTTGTCGTTCCCCTAAGCTGTTCTGGTAAAGTTGCAACACTGACATCTATCTGACAATGTAGGAAGTTGCTCATGTATGTCCTATACACAAAAAACAGGACAAATCCAATCCAGCAATCATCACCCAATCAATCTATCCTCGATCATCAGTAAACTGATGGAAGATGTCATTAACAGTGCTACCAAGCAGCACTACTCAGCAATAACCTGCTCAGTGATGCCCAGTTTGGGCTCTGCCAGGGCCACTCAACTTGTGACCTAATTTTGACCTTGGTTCAAACATGGGTAAAAGAGCTAATTTCCAGAGGTGAGGGTCTTAGATCTTGGTATCCAGGCCACATTTGATCAATGTGGTGTCAAGGAGCCCCAACAAAACTGGAATTAATAAGTATTGGGGCAGACTCGTTGCTAGTTGGTCATACCCGGCATGTTATGTAGTTGTGGTTGTTGAAGGTCGGTCATCTCAGCTTCAGGACATTTTTGCAAGAATTCCTCAGGGCAGTGTCCCAGGCCCAAACATCTTCAGTTGCTTTATCAATGATCTTCCCTCCATCATAAGGCCAGAAGTGAGGATATTCGGTGATTGCACAATGTTTAGCACCACTTGCAACTTCTCAGATACCAAAGCAGTTTATATTCAAATGCAACATGATCTGAATAATATCAAGGATTGGGCTGACAAGTGGCAAGTAACATTCGCACCATACAAATGCCAGACCATGATCTTCTCCAATAAGACACAGTCTAATCACCATCCCTTTCCATTCAGTAGTGATGCCATCACTGAGTGCCCCACTGTCAACATACTTGGGTTATCATTGACCAGAAACTCAACTGGACTTGCTACATAAACACAGGGGCTCCAAAAGCAAGTCAGAGGCCAGGAATACTGGAGCGAGTAACTCACCTCCTGACTCTGCAAAGCCTGCATTGTCTACAAGGCACACATCAGGAGTTTGATGAAGTATTTGCCTAGAAAGGTGCAGTTCCAACAACACTCAAGCTTGACACCATCCAGAACAAAGCAGCCCACTTTATTAGAGGAGGGACTGGATTTGATGCCACTGATGCTCAGTAGCAGCAGTGTGTACTATCTGTAAGATGCACTGCAGAAAATCACTGTTAGATAGCACCTGCCAAACTTGCAACCACTTCCATCTAGAAGGACAAGGGTAGTAGATACATGGGAACACCATAACTGCAATTCCCCTTTAAGCTATTCACTGTCCTTACTTGGAAACAGATTGCCATTCCTTTACTGTTGCTGGATCAAAATCCTGGAATTCCCTATCCAAGGACGTTCTGCATTAACCGATAGAATGTGGACTGTCACGGTTCAGGAGGCAGCTTGCAATAAATGCTGGCCAACCAGCAATGTCCACATCCTACGTATGAATAAATTAAGAAAAAGAAAAGCCCAGATGTTCAACCTTTGGTCTATGCTGGTTAAACTGATTTCTGTGTAGTGGGGTGGGGGAGGGTGGGGCGAGAAAAATGATGGCAATTGGCTACAGTGCCATTGGAAGGAGAAACTGCATTTGAGTTTTTAAGTTAATTTCACTTCTTGCTGAACTCTGCACATATATGTGTGGATTTTGGATGAGGACAGTACTTGCTCCATTGTGGCCTTTGATGCTTGCATTGTCTACATTCTTCACAGTGGAGTCTCACACATTAACAATGGCCAACTGAGCAAAAGTAACATTCTCAATGAGGGCTGTGAACCTGAATTAGCCACCTGGGACTACTAAATAACCTAGACAGTTGCCGTTTTAGAAACTGTTGACACTATAAACAAATTGTCTGCTAAGAGAAAATGTAGGCATTTTAACAAAACAGGCATTGACCATGCCTTGACATGATTGTATTCGCTATATCTTGTGTGTTAAGCCAATACTGCTATCTTCACCTTGAAAAATTAGTCTGGAGCAACACTGAGCTGTGAGTATCTACAAATATATTATCCTGAGGCTGCTTGTTCCTGTAAATAATTAAAAATTTTCAATTCCTTATGTACTGCAACAAATCTTTTGCTTACATCAGTATGTAGTTAGTTTTCAAATACATCTCTTCAGTATCATATCTTTGACCTCTCTCTTTACGTGACTTTTATCAATCCCATTGTACGACAGCCGCCCTCCCCTGTGTTGTTCTGTAGTTTTTTTTACAGTATTCCAGTAGTTGACTTAGTTGCATCATCATTGTAACTACTAAACATAATTACCATTATTGCTGTTATCCCATCAGCGCTCCACCACCACCAGATCTTCTCGGTTACAACACTCTGAAACGCTGTTCTTGTTCACTCCAGTTCATAACTGCAGCGATGGTGTTGCACCACATTTCATTTAATTATAACCTCTGTATATTGTCTGATGTAGTATAGGTATGGCCGTTCAATATTTTGTGATAATCATGCTCAATTTCACTTCTTGACGTCAGGTCAATATTTTTCTGTTCCTCCTGAATGCTCCTTTAGGTGGTTTGACACTATACCATCCTGGATGATCTATTTCTATGATCACAGTGGCCTCTGACTTCCTGTCACCTAAGCAGACACTTTCCAGGCTTTAAGGGTTAACTGGGTTTTCACCCTGTGTCTTTAATTGTTCTATCTTTGCTGTTTTTTTCTCTTTGGCTTTTCTCTCGTTTTACCATCTTGTAGACTTGCAGAGGTTTTGTCTGGCTAATGGTTCTGTTCTAAAACTTAATACATCTGTTTTTAACTTTTTCGTTGTTAAAAATTCCATTATTCAATGGGTTACGCTGAACTGCTTGATCCACTGCTGCCCTTGAGAGTATGAATGCTATTACTTTTGTCTGGCCTGGAGCGGAGACAATGCCATTGTCATATCTCATCAGTTTAAGATCGAATCTTTGTGTGAGTAGAGTCATTTTTGAGATTTTCTTTCAGCCCCAATAATGTGGTCTTTCTCAATGTACAATTTCAGTCCCATGAAAGCAGTCTGTGAACTTTTAAATCTCCGTGTGACTGCTCATACTTTTTTCCCTATGGCACATACCTCTGTTTAGTCTCAGTCAGAAAAATTGGCGTGTAAAAGACTGATTTTGCACTTGAATAGAGCACATTTCATTGTTTATGCTCTACAGTGGTAGAAATTCACTGATGGCCCTTGACTTCCTTGAATGCACCATGATGCCTTGTTCTTGGATAGTGTGTCTTGTGAAAGTAATTGTTATTCTGGAGAATTGACCTTTCTCATTTCATGACAGGCCTATGTTCTGTAGCCCATCACTTGAATAAATCCCTAATCCTCTTATTGTGTTCCTCCTTCACTTTAGTTTGCTCTGGGATAGCATCCATGTAGCTGTTGCACATTGTAAAATTATTCCACATCTGTCAGATGTGGAAGGATCCTTTGGGGCCTTGGACGGAGGTGAGGGGTGTGGTGTGGGTCCAGATTTTACACTTCCTACGGTTGCGGGGGAAGGCGCTGGCAGTGGGGTGTGGGCTGGTGGGGGGGCTTGGACCTGACAAGGGTGTCGCGAAGGGAATCGATTCTCCAGAATGCTGATAGGGGTGGGGAGGGAAATATATTTATGGTGGTGGGATCCATTTGTAGGAGGCGAAAGTGACAGAGGATGATGCAATATATGCGGAGTTTGGTGGGATGGAGGGTGAGGAACGGGGTGATCTGTCCTTGTTGCATTGGGAAGGGTGGGATTCAAAGGCAGTGGTGCAGGAGGTGGTGGGGATGCGCTGGAGGACAACATCGACCACTTGGGAAGGAAAATTGCTATCTTGGAAGAAGGTGGCCATCGGGGAGTTTCTAAGATGGAATTGGTCATCCTGGGACCAGATGCGATGGAGGAATTGGGAATAAGGCATGGCATTTTTATAGGAGGTAGGTGGGAGGAGGTATAGTCTAGGTAGCTGTGAGAGTCGGTGGGCTTATAGTAGATGTCAGTGTTTAGTCGGTTGCCGGAGATAGAGATGGAGAGGTCCAGGAATGGGAAGGAGATGTCCAAGATGGTCCAGGTGAATTTGAGGTCTGGGTGAAAGGTATTGGTGAAATTGATGAACTCCCTTCTGACTCCCCCGCTCCAGAGAAAACAACCTGAGTTTTCCTCACCGCTCCTTATAGCTCATACTGGGATCATCCTGATAAACCTCTTCTGCACCCTCTTCAAAGCCTCCACATCCTTCCTGTAATGTGGCTACCAGAATTGAATGCAGTGCTCTAAATAGGGCCTAACCAAGGTCTTGTAAAGCTGCAACATGGCATCCTGACTCTTGTACTCAATTCTCTGACCAATAAAGGCATGCATGCCATATACTGCCTTTACCACCCTACTTACTTGCCATTTTCAGGGAGCTATGTATTTGAACCCCAAGATCCCTTTGCATATTAATGCTGTTCAGGGTCCTGCCATTAACCATGTTTTTTCTTAACATTTGATCTCTCAAAGTGCACTTACCTCGCACTTACCCAGATTACTTAATGACTTTGTTCCCACAGACTTTTTCCAGAGAATTCCAAAGATCAATCACCCTCCTTCCTATCTCAGTTCTAATTAACATTTATTGAGACTATGTCCCATGATTCCAGACCCCACAGCCAGGGAAGCATTCTTCCTGCATATACATATACTCTGTCTCTGTTAAGATTTTTGTAAATTTCTGAGATCACTGCTCTCCTTTTATAAACTTGCAGAAATATAGGTTCAGCCTACTCGATCTTAGGGGAAGGTGTTAGAATTGATCACTAAAGCACTTTTGAATGGACACTTAGAAAATCTCAAGATGTTTTGTAAGAGTCAGCTTGATTTCATTAAAGGGAAATCACATTTAACTAATTTATTCACGTCCTTTCAAGAAGTACTGTACATTGTGAATGAAGGGAGCCAGTAAAGATACTTTATTTGGTTTTCTGGAAGGCATCGGAAAAGGTGCCATATCAAAGATTAATGTGAAAAGTAAAAGCTTCAGTGTATGATGTTATAGACCAGGCCAGACCCCCTCAACACATTTCAAGTAAGTAGCCCAGACGCTAACTTTGCTAGTTGTTTTAAGCAAGTGTAGTGCGGTTATTCCAGGAGTAATGCAGCTGGCTAATCCACTTCGTTTTAAAAAAAACTGAATTTATTAACAAGATTACCGAATGTAACACAAATAAATGAGAACAGAACACGGAATAACTTAAACTACCCGAAAACCCAACAGATCATCCCAACTTGGTGATGTTGTTCCAAATACTTGCAACAATCCCATAAACACCCCTTGGCACAAAAGGTAAAATCAAACACAGGGCCTTAGAGGAGAGAATTCAGAGACAGAGTACCAGCGTGGACCTGCTTCTTTGGGTCCAGCAGCTTTTTCCATACTACTGTGCTAAATCAAAACCGTGAAAAAGCTGAGCTGGAAGAACTGGCTCTTTCATTGTACAAGTGGTTTTGTTTTTATCTTGAAAGCCTTTTATATGAGGCAGTGTTTGTTAGCTATAACCAAATTGGCCCTAAAACATTTCCAAACACATTCTTTTTAGTGTCTGTGTCTTTTACAAACTCGTGAAAAAAGAAGCAAATGACCTTGTTGAAGGACCAGCATCGTCACAACAGGCATGACATACGAGCAGGTTAGCAGATTGGCTGGCAGGTAACAGTATGCAGAAATGATTTTTATCAGATTGGTAGGATGTGACAAATGATCTGTGCTGGACCCTCAACTTTTTCCAACTTATATCAATGACTTGGATCACAGATGACACCAAGATAGGTAGGAATGTTTGTTGCGAAGGAAGTTGCACATGGATATGGAGGCGTTGAGTGAGTGGGCAAAGATCTGACAAATGCATTATAGTGCAGAAAGATATGATGATTTTCCCTTTGGCAGGAAGGCTGTTTTAAAATTGGGAGTTGCCATTTTAGGATAGAGATGAAGAAATAGAATGTGAGTTACCAGGTTAACAACCCCAGTCAGAAAGCCCTGGCTGATAGATATAAACAGGAGTGTCAGAGGTTCTGCTGAGTCTGAGAGTTGGCTCTGAGGGAACTGGATCAGTGTCTATGGCTTTTTGTGTGTATATGAAGGGTGACTTTATGTTGGGATACCGACCTCTTTCAAGTTCTTTCTGTTTTCCTTCTCCCCACCAACAGTCTGCATTTCGAAAGAAGTCAGAATGGAAGTGCACCTCCACATTTCTAAAGGACCCCTAATCAAAATCTCCTTTCTGAAATGTAGAACCCCCATCTGTCATAAAAATGAAGGACCAGGATGTCAAATTGCACAAGATTGCCACTTCTCAGAAAATCTGGCCCAATATTGCAGTTTGTTGATTGTTGTTAGGTCAAAATCTTGGAACGTCCTTCCTGTTAGCACTTTGGATTCACCAGGCCATATTTACAGCAGTGGTTCAGGAAACAAGCCAATCACCACTTTCTCAGAGGAAATTTGGCCAATTAGTGCTGCTTATCCAATGATGTCTATACTCTTTGAAAAAGCACATCCTGCCTAAAGTGGACCTTCAAAGAAAAATAGGAATTACTAAAACAGAAGAAGATTCATGTAATTCTTCATCTACCATCCTGGTGGTCATGTGGTACCATAAAAATTGACTGGTGTACAACAATCACACCCTCTCAAATAGATTAGAACAGAGCCAGAAGTGACGTAAGGAAAATTCTAGTAGTGTAGAACTCTGGGAACTATTGGTGTAAAATCATCTTTCTCCTTACAACATACTACACGTTTCCACGTCACCAAATTTCAGCTTAGTTATGTGCTGTTTTCTGATTTTCAGATCAAGTTAATCTAATCTCAGAAATAGTTGAGAACCAGTAATATAGGAAAGTTGATTATCCCAGGACTTAAAAGAAATACACAGAGGAGAAATATCTCAAAATGTAGTCTTTCTTCAAAAAATTAGGTCCTTGAATTTTTAGCAGTGACTTAGCAAGGAATCTCCTGTCAAAACAAAGGCTTGTTGCTTTTCTTTAGCATGAAAAAAACATTATAAACATTAACCTTCCTTCCATTTGATTTAAGTAAAGTTCCAACTATTTTCCTTGGGGTTCTTCTATCAAAGTAGAATTGACTCATTAAAAGTTTAAGCAAAAGTAATTCTGCCATTTATAGTTGTTCTAAATCTCTGCAATTAATGAAGCCTTTGTGATTTATTAGATGAAGATACAAAGTTTAGGTGCAGTTTTACACTGGATCTTTGTCTTTTGTTTTGAATAGTCAATCGATCCGGATGGCCAACAAGAGAAATTGTCCTGAGCTTGAAGGCTACCTAGATCTGTCTTGTTCTAAATTAATTGCTGAGAAAAAAAAGGATTTTAGCTCAATAATGAACAGTGAAAATTCATGTAACTAGTACACTGGAAATCTATGATAAAGGCTGTATAGGCTTTGTACATGTGGTCCAAGTTACCAGTACCGGGCTACAAATTTACCCTCTCCCCTGTTAGCCCTCTCTCCCTCCCCTGCAGCATATATAGAGCCAGTGCTGGCAGGCAGAAAGACTGACAGCACCAGCTGGACCAAGAATATGGACTGTGTCTTCATCATGGAATAACAACACAACTCAGGATCTGGTTTCATTCCAGTGGTAAGCAAGTGCATGGGTCAAATTCAGATTACATGAGATGTTGTTTAGTCCTAGTAATATTGCTTTTTGAATACAACTGCCATAATTTGGGCTTCTAAATACAAAGGGCTTACAAAAGTCCATAATTTATATGTTAAAAAATGTAGTTACTGTAGCCCAACCCATCTAGCAGAAACCGGGTGATGGCACTTTATCATCAAACCTACTTCTTGGATCCCAACTCTTCCCTATGATTTCTGATTTTAACTTGCAGGTGGATGAAATTATGAGGCAAGAGGTGCAAATCAGGGATCCATTATGTCAGTACTCTCCCAAATGCATGCTCACTGAGTTCTGAGAAGAGATGCCGAGGCTTTCTTGCCAGGTTGAAGCAGGTCGACAGATAGAAAAGGCCCTTTCAAGGTAAGTGTGAAACTTTCCTTTATCTGCCAGGAAGAGCAGGAGAGTTTCTCCATACCTCACAAGTCAAGTCCTGGTTTCCCCCTGCACCTCCACCTCCTTTCCCCTCACTTACCTCTTGAAATCCTCTCCCTGTTACTTAGCTGCCAACTAGTCTCTCAATCTTTCCATTCCAACAGCTTCTCTGTGAAAGCTTCTTATCTTCTCTAGCTGGGAAATTGATCAGCGTAATTCGATAAAGTCCAGAAAGTATCCAGACCAGAAATGCTTCTTTCCCCATAGAGAAATTTGAAAAAAAATGGAATCCAACCATTTGTAGGTGTGAACAACTGTTTTGAGGGGCAGCAGCTTGATATATCCTTTTCCAATCCCAGGCCTGATTTTAGCTGCAGACTAGTTTTGGGCAGTATTTGACAGTGAGCTCTCCAAATTAGGGGCAGAAAATTTTAACACTCTGCCCCCATTTCATTCCTATCATCTGACGTCTCCCCGCTTCAAGCAAGTGGGTGGCACGGTGGCAGTGGGTGGCACGGTGGCAGTGGGTGGCACGGTGGCAGTGGGTGGCACGGTGGCACAGTGGTTAGCACTGCTGCCTCACAGGCGCCAGAGACCCGGTTCATTTCCCGCCTCAGGCGACTGACTGTGTGGAGTTTGCACGTTCTCCCCGTGTCTGCGTGGGTTTCCTCCGGGTGCTCCGGTTTCCTCCCACAGTCCAAAGATGTGCACGTCAGGTGAATTGGCCATGCTAAATTGCCTGTAGTGTTAGGTATGGGGTATGGGTGGGTTGTGCTTCGGCGGGGCGGTGTGGACTTGTTGGGCCGAAGGGCCTGTTTCCACACTGTAAGTAATCTAATCTAATCTAATCTAATCTAATCTAATCTAAGTCAGCAGAAAGGGACAGAGAATTGCATGGCTTGGAGGCACTCCTGCTCCTGCTGGCCTCTCAGGAAAGCAAGGATACTTACTTGTTTGGGCCTTCTCTGGCTTCGAATTCTTGTTCCTCTGCCTTGACCTGGCTGGAAAGGCATAATAGCTTTTCTCACTGGCTGGCCATTTAAGATGATGTCTTTGGGACTGACGAGTATGTGTATTAAGGATCCTGACGCCTGTAGGAAATGTATTGGAATTGTGTATAGCTAATGGCATATTTTCCTCCCTTCCTGAATTTAACTTCATTTCATTTGAAAATGTCAAGCACACTCAAATGTTCACCAATGTCTGAAGTTAAATGGCATTTCAGATGATCTCTATTAAGTACCTTGAGGAGTGTTGGCATTCCGTTATTAAAAACAATCTAATTCCTTATATAAGATCGACTGACACCCTTTAAGAGTTTTGATTAATCTAAGAATAGAAATGGAATGAGTGCTTCCTTCTATTGCTATATCAGTGTATCACTTATATCAGAAATTTATTCTGCTGGGTGTTTTACTATTTCTGAAGCTGGCAGCTTGGCCTTTAGCAACTGACTGTTAAAAGAAATGGATGTTATAATAGTCTTAGGTTGAATTACAATCAGTAGTGTAGCTTCCAGTTGTAGCTGACTCGAATTAAAAACAGATGATAGTGAGTTTTGAGCTAGAAAACTCAGCAGGTCAGACAGCATCTGTGTGGAGAGAAGCAAAGTTAATGTTTTAGATTCATGGTATATTTCTTTAGAACTGTTTTTATTTCAGATTTCCAGTATTTACAGTATGTTGCCTTTGTTGTTCAATCATTTAATCACCTCTTCAGGGTGGTAGTGGGTGGCAGATGCATCGTCAAAGCTTGATTTTACGGGGCGGCCTTATTGTCAGTTTGCTTCAGGATTTAAGTCTTCACTGTACTTGAGGAAGACCCACATGATGAGAATTCCCAAAATAATTCAAGGTCCAGTTCACATGCAGTGATGCTCGAAACAGTGAAGAAATTATCTAATATTGCAAAAGGATCTTGATCAATCGGGACGATGAGCCTTAGAGTGGCAGATGGAATTTAATTTAGATAAATGTGAGATGTTACATTTTGGTAGGATGAACAAGGGTGGGGCTTACACAGTTAAGGAGTATTGTTGAACAGAGAGACCAAGGAGATCAGGTTCATAGTTCTTTGAAAGTTGCAACAGAGGTAGACAGGGTGGTTTTTAAAAATAAGCATTTGGCATGCCTGGCTTCATCAGTCAGAGCATTCGGTAGAGGATATAAACTGAAAGAGCTGCAGATACTAGAAATCAGAAACAAAAATAGAAATTGCTGGAAAAGCTCAGCAAGTTTGGCAGCCTCTGTGGACAGAAGGCCGCATCTGTTCTGAGGAAGAGTCACTGGACCCGAATCGTTAACTCAGATTTCTCTTCACAGGTGCTGCCACACCTGCTGAGCTTTTCCAGTAATTTCTGTTTTTGTTTGTCATTGAGTAGAGGAGTCATGTTGAGGTTGTACAGGACTTTGGTGAGGCCACTTTGGAGTATTATATGCAGTTCTGGTCATCCTGTTACAGGAAGAATATTATCAAATTGGAGAGACTGCAGAAAGGATTATAAGGATGTTACTGGGATTGGAGGGTTTGAGCGAAAAGGAAAGGCTGAATGGCTGGGAACTTTTTCACTAGAGTGTCAGAGGTTGAGGAGCAATCTTATAAAGGTTTATAACAACATGAGGGGCATAGGTAAGGTGAGTAGCAAAGATCCTTTATGGGGGAGTCCAAAACTAGAGGTCATATTTTTAAGGTGAGAGGAGAAAGATTTAAAAGGGATCTGAGGGGCAATGTTTTCACGCAAAGGTTGGTTTGTATTTGGAATGAATTGTTAGAGGAAGTGGTGGATGCAGGTATAATTACAACATATAAAAGACTTTTGAATAGGTACATGAATAGAAAAGGTTTAAAGGAATATAGGCTAAATGCAGGCAAATGGGATTAGTTTAGTTTGGGAAGCTTGCTTGGATGAGTTGGTAATGATGACATGACTGTGAAAACCAAGAGATAATGGGATAGACCCAAATTCCCAATATACACGCGATTATTCTTATATAATTGCAGTTTGTTATTCTCCTTCGTTTCTGTAAATAGTTTTAACACAGTCTATGAATCAAGCTGATTTCTTATTGGTACTGTTGGTGTCTGTTCATCAGAATGATGTTCCTTTCCTGGGAGTGTCCATTCCCTTCATTTGTTATTACAGTTCTGTTTGTCACTGACAATATCTTTCGTCAAGGTGTTGTGCACGCGGTGTCTGATGATTGAGTTGTGGACTGGGTATGTGTTGCTTTCACATCTTGCAGTTGAGGAACAGCTACTCCAGTTGTGGTGGTGATGGTATATCCGATTTGTCACTTTATACCATGTATGATCAAGGTAATACTTGCTCTGCAGAGGTCCCCAGTTGCCATGTTTTGAGAGCTTTGAAAATTTGTACTCCTATGTCTTATGGTCTTATGACTAACTCTCTAATGTTCAGTAGTTTGGCAGTCTTGTCAAATAAAATTTGGCTTACTGCTGTTACCTTTTGATTTTGTCACATATGCCTGCAAGTACTTCTGGCTTTAGCTTTTTTGCTATTGAAAGAGTCGCTTGAATGTGGTGTGAAATTAGTTGTTGTACTACCCTCCATGCCTTCAGTAATTTTTTTTTCTCCTCTTGAATATTCCTGAGTATACAAGTTACTGAATTGCTCAGTTTCTTTGATTTTTTTTTGGTGACGTTCATTGCCGTCTCATTCTACCGTCCCCACCCCCCCAACTTAGTGTGATTGGGGATAATGTTGAGATGGTGTTGAATATCCCAATCCTTTTTGAAGTGGCTGATGCTTCAGCCGTGAATCGAAACCAATGTTGGGAACTTATACGTGTGTCGAACTTATACATGTGCAGCCTCCTCAGCAGTAATTATTGAATACTGGATTAGTGGTGCTGGAAGAGCACAGCAGTTCAGGCAGCATCCAACGAGCAGCGAAATCGACGTTTCGGGCAAAAGCCCTTCATCAGGAACGTCGATTTCGCTGCTCGTTGGATGCTGCCTGAACTGCTGTGCTCTTCCAGCACCACTAATCCAGTATTTGGTTTTCAGCATCTGCAGTCATTGTTTTTACATTGTTGATTTTAACCCTACTGCGAATCCTCTTGCAAGGATGCCTGCCTTGAAGAAGTTTTCCTCCTCTCTCTACAGTAATTATTGAAGTCAGCTGGTCCACCTTCCAGTAGTCAGAATAGTACTCTGCTGTGACAAGGTAATCATATCCTGCAAGTGTGGATAGGTCTCTACCCAGCTTCATCCATGATCTGTCTGGGACATCATGTGGCATCAGCAGCTCTCTGGCTTACTTAGCTTGGTGCTCATTGTAAGCAGTGCATTGACTGATGTGCTTTTTGATGTTATCGCTAATATTGGCCAGTTGAGAATACTACTTTTGACTTGACTCAATTCTTCGACTTACTTGGATGTACTTTCACAACTCTCCTTAGAACTCTTTCAGGATAATTATTTTATTTATTTCCTCTGTACACTTTTCTATCTTGGGTTGTCAATTCAACTTTAACTTCCAAATATGCTCTTATAGCAACTGGTGTGTCCTTGATGCTATTGTGCCATCTTACTATCAATAATTTTTGCAACACTTGCAGTGGAACTCGGCTGTTAGCTTCAATGTTTATGCTAGGTTGATGATTTCCAAGCATTTGGAGGGGTTCCTTGGATTGGAAGATTTCACACGAGCATTCTCTGTTTCCTTCATTGGGAGTACTACTTTCAAAAGCATGTCTGCAGTGTACAACTGCTTCCCTTACTTCTATGTTTTGTTCAGATTGTATTTCTTGAAGATGCTTTGGAGCAGCTAGTGGCTTGAGTTAATTCAGTTGAAGTGTCTTGTGGTCAGACTAGACAAACACTTCATCTTTTCCAAGTAGGTATTGATAAAACTGTTCACATACAAAGATGTTGGCCAGGCAGTCTTTCTTGATCTCGGTGTAGTTTTGTTCTATTTGTGTCAATGCCCTAGTGGCAAATGCAATCAGTTGTCTTTGCTGCATTAGCTTGCTCCAAGTCCTGTGCATTGGCATCACACTACATGGTGGCTCTATCATTTGTATCATAGTGTTTCAGCCAAAGTAATGCTGTCACTTGTGGCTAGACTTTAATGAGCTCTATTTCTTGTCCTGTGGTCCAATACTTGCCCATGAGTTAGTATGATTTTCAGTCCAATTACAAATTGGGTAAGAATTCTTACTAAGTATTTGATGAATCCCACAAATCATTCCACTGCTTTTAAATATGTTGGTTGCCACAATACTGCTACAGCTCTCACTCTTTTGGGAAATCTCAGGGGTAGATAGAAATGTAGAATTTGAAACAAACACATTAGCCATGGTATTGTTAAATGTTGGAGCCGGCTTGAGGCGCCAAATGGTTTGTTTGCAACTAATTTGCAAGTTTGTGGTGTGCTGCAACACATTACAAACCCTTTTTAGCGCATTGACAGTTAGTGCCACAAGCATTAGACTTCCCCTAACTGCGATGAATGGTTTTTGCTTGATATTGGTAATCTGGATACCAGATCTTTATATGTGTTCTTGCAGTGGGCTTGAAGAAAAACCTGTCTTTTTGACATGTGGATGATGCCATCATGTAGCCTCACACTCACTTTCAAGGGCCTCATTTTTGAACTGTGATGTTGAGTTAATTAGCACAGGTCAATACGATTCATAATGTTATATGACACATCAGTGTCCATCTGATGGTTTCTGTTGATCTGATGATCTCCTTTTGCAATCATCATTCCAAAAATCACAAGTCATGTAGTACCTGTTGACCTGATCAAAATAACCTGTTATATGACGTAGAGTGATTTGTAAGAATCTTCAGCTGATATCTCTCTACTGTCCAACCATACTTACTTGTTGTATTTCCTTCAGGCCAGTCACTTGTGTGCAAAGTGATTCAGATTTTTGCAGTGAAAACATTGCTGTATTAATGCTGGACATGCTCCCTATTCTTTTGCATGATGTTCCCTGCAGAATTTACATCCTGCTCTTTGTCCACAGTTGTCGTACCCTTTGGAGCTCGTGTACCTATCAACATAATGCAAGGCATATTGTCTTCTGCATTGAATAGACTCTACCAACTCATTTATAACCTCTACACTTCTACAATTACCAGTTACTTTCCTGACAGTAAGTTTCTTAGTAAATGGGCTATCATATAGGATCTCTTAAACCTAATACGATCGCATCTTTAATGAAATCATATTTTAGTTGTACAAATTCAAAGGGTTCTGTGGCCTGAGTGAATGAAGTCACATATTGATCAATGGACTTCTTTTTCACTTTGGGTTCTAATATTGAACGTGCACTGTTCATAATTTAAGAACCTGGGATTCAAACTGTGTATTCAAGACTTTCAAAACTTCTGCAGTCTGTTCCTTCTGTTTTTCAGAACAATTTCAGATGGAATATACTTTGAAACAGTTTCTTCCCAAGAGTGCCGTGAGTTTATATACTCTCAATTGCTCTGGCGTATTAAGCAGATCTATTGCTATTTCATAATTATGCTATTGTACATAGAAAATCTTTTGCCATTGCTTCATATCATCTTTCATTTTGATTGTAGCCGGGACAGGAAAAGTTGCAGTCATTATATCATACCGGTGTTTCAGCTATGGCCTATTTCTTTGACTTTTTAAGATTTTTTTGTTGTTGCTTGTAATAGCTTTTACAGCTCTGAATGTTTCTGCCCCTCTGTTATCAGATGTTCTTTTGTTTCTACAGATCTTCAATACTCAACATTACCTTCGCTTAATAATTAGGTCAGTTTTAAAGTGCTTCCCTGGAAGGTCAATGGAAGTTTGTTTTTCTTTATTGTTTTGGGGGATATGGGCGTTACTAGCTGCCCATAATTAGTTGCCCTTGAGAAGTTGGGAGTGAGCTGCCTTCTTGAACTGTTACAGTCCACCTGCTGTGGGTGGACTCCCAAGACCCTTAGGGAGGGAATTCCAGGATTTTGACCCAGCGACAGTGGAGGAATGGCCATATAGGTTCCAAATCAGGATGGTGAGTGGCATGAAGGGGAATTTGAAAGTGATGGTTGTCCCATGTTTCTGGTGCCCTTATCCTTCTAGATGGAAGTGGTTGTGGGTTTGAAGGGTGCTGCCTGAGGATCTTTGGTGAATATCTGCAGTAAATCTTGTAGATACTACACACTGCTGCTACTGAGCATTGGTGGTGAAGAGAGTGGATGTAGTGCTAATCAAGCAGGCTGCTTTGTCCTGGATGGTGTCAAATGTCTTGAATGTTGCTGAAGCTGCACTCATCCAGGCAAGAGTGGAAGATTTGCACTCTGAACTTGTGCCTTGTAGATAGTGCTATGTAGACATGCTTTGTGTTGCTTGCAACCGTCTTCTTAGCCTCTAACATGATCTTGTAACCACTGTGTTTATGTGGTGAGTCCAGTTAAGTTTCTGGTCAGCAATAACTCTCAGGATGTTGATAGTGGGGTTATGGTGATGGTAACATCATTGAATGTCAAGGGCAGTCGTTAGATTATCTGTTATTGGTGATGGTCATGGCATTTGTGTGGTGTGAATGTTACCCAAGCCTGGATATTGATCAGATTGTGTTGCATTTGGACATGGGGTTCATCTGTATCTGAGGAATCGTGAATAGTGCTGAACATTGTGCAGTCATCGGTGAACATCCCCACTTCTGACCTTATGATGGGAGGAAGTTCATTGATGAAGCAGCTGGAGATGTTTGGATCTGGGACACTACCCTGAGGAACTCCTGCAGAGATGTTCAGGAGTTGAGATGACTGACCTACAACAATCATGACCATCTTCCTGTGTGTCAAGTATGACTCTAACCACTGAAGAGTTCTCTCCCTGATACCCATTGATGCCAGTTTTGCTAGGACCTCTTGACCCCAGACTTGGTCAATTGCAGCGTTGATATCAAGAACTGTCACTCTCACACCACCTCTGGAATTCAACTCTTTTCTCCATGTTTGAACCTGAGTTGTAATGAGATCAGGAACTGAGTAGCCCTGGCAGAACCCAAACTGGGTGTTACTGAGCAGGTTATTGCTGAGCAAGAGCGACTTGATAGTATTGTTGATGAACACTTTTCATTGCTTTGCTGATGATCAATAATAGACTGACTGGCAGTAATTGGCCAGGTTGGATTTTGTGTACAGGACATACTTGGACAATTTTCTACTTTGTCAGGTAGATGCCAGTGTTATAACTGTACTGGAACAGCTTGGCTAAAGGAGCAGCAAATTGTGGAGCACAAGTCTTTGGTACTGTTGCTGGCATGTTGTCACTGTAGCCTTTGCAGTATCCAGTGTCTCCAACTGTTTCTTGATATCACGTGGAGTGAATCGAATTGGCTGAAAGCTGGTATCGGTGATGCTGGGGAACACTGGAGGAACCTGAGATGGATCATACACTTGGCACTTCTGGCTGAAGATTGCTGTGAAAGCTTCAGCCTTATCTTTTGCACTGATGTGCTGGGCTCTCCCATGATTAAGGAAGGGGATTTTTGTGGAGCCTCCACCTCCAGTGAGTTATTTAATTGTCCATCACCATTCACGACTGAATGTGCCAGGACTGTAGAGCTTAGATCTGATCTGCTGGTTGTGGGATCGCTTAGCTCTGTCTATTACTTGTTGTTTATGCTGTTTGGCATGCAAGTAACATGTTTGGAAGCTTCACCAGGTTGACACCTCATTTTTAGATGTGCCTGGTGCTGCTCCTGGCATGCTCTCCTGCATTCTCTGTTGAACCAGGGTTGATCCCCTGGCTTGATAATGGTTGAATGGGGGATATGCCAGACCATCAGGTTATGGAATATGCTTTAGTATAATTCTGCTCTTGTCAATGGCCCACAGCATATCATGGGTGCCCAGTTTTGAGTTGCAAAGTCCATTTGAAGTCCCATTTAGCAAGGTGATAGTGCCACATTTTACCATGGAGGTATTCTCAATGTGAAGACAGGACTTCGTTTCCATACAGAATGTGCGGTTCTCGCACTTACCGATACTGACATGGACAGATGCATCTGCAGCTAGCAGATTGGTAAGGATGAGGTCAAGTATATTTTTCTCTGTTGTTGGTTCCCTGTTGCTAACCCAGTCTAGCAGCTATATCCTTTCGGACCCGACCAGCTGGATCATTAAGTACTGCTGCCAAGCCACTCTTGGTGGTGGACATTGAACTCCCCCAGGAGAAAGTGAGGTCTGCAGATGCTGGAGATCAGGGTCGAGAGTGTCTTGCTGGAAAAGCACAGCAGGTCAGGCAGCATCTGAGGAGCAGGAGAATCGACGTTTCGGGCCGGAGCTCTTCATCCTGATGCCTGACCTGCTGTGCTTTTCCAGCGACACACTCTCGACATTGAAATCCCCCACTCAGTGCTCATTTTGTGCCCTTGCCATTCTCTGTGTTTCCTCCAAGTGTTGTTCGACGTGGAGGAGCACCGATTCATCAGCTGATGGAGGACTGTACGTGGTGATCAGCAGATTTCCTTACTCATGTTTAGCCCGAAACCATGAGACTTCGTGGAGGCTGGAATCAATTTTGAGGACTCCAAGGATATCTCCCTCCTGACTGTATATCACTGTGCCGCCACCTCTGCTGGGTCTGTGCTGCTGGTGGGGCAGGACATATCCAGGCATCGTGCTAGTGATGTCTGGGACGTCATCTGTAAGGTATGATTCTGTGAGTATGACTGTGTCAGGCTGCTGCTTGACTAGTCTGTGAGACAACTCTACCAATTTTGGCACTAGACCTTAGATGTTAGAAAGGAGGACTTTGCAGGTTTGACAGGGCTATTTCTGCTATTGCCTTTTTAGGTGCCTGATGATACATCCAGTTTCATTTCTTTCTTTGAGACTTTGTAGTGATTGGTACAACTGAAATGCTTCCTAGGCCATTTTGGAGGGTAACTGGAAAATCAACCACATTGCTGTGTGTCTAGAGTCACATGTAGGCCAGACCAAGTAAGGATGGCAGATTTCTTTCCCTAAAGGACATTAGTGAACTAGAGGTCATCAGTTGATTCTTAATTCCAGATTGTTCAATTTTTAAAAATATTAAATTCTAATTCTACCGTCTGCTATGGTGGGATTTGAACCTGGGCCCCCTAATACCGGAGTCTCTGAATTAATAGTCTAAAGATCATGCCACTAGGTCATTGCTTTCCCTTGTGGAGATTTACAACAGGAGTGAGAAAACATTGAAAGACATTGGCTTGCTTTTGAGTTTAGAATTCTTGATTGCTTTTGACTTTGAAAAGCCAAGACATTAGAAAGCTGTTGGCAGTTCAAAGGAGAGTTGACTAAAGTCAGATGTCAGTGTAGTCTCTCCTCGATAAAGAACATTGTTCAGAACCAATAAGGAAATAAGGGACCTTATTGAAAATGCAGTTTGTGAAACTTTCAGCTCAAGTATCAAGTTAAAAGTCTGCATTTGTGAGAAAGTCCAAATCTCAGTTGTGTGTGGATTCAAGAAAAAGATTTCACAGCTCACGAGGCAGAAACCGAGGGAAAAACTTCAAGTCATGCTACTGATTGATAGCAGCAAAATACTGTGAATGCTGGAAATTTGAAATAAAAACAAAGTGTTGGAGAACTCAGGGAATCTGTTAGCTTCGGTGGAAAAAGAAACAGAGTTCATTAAGAGTCTTCAGAACTGAAAAGTGTTGGCACTTGTGTTCCTTATGCTGTAGACAGAGGGGAGAAGGAACAAGTAAAACCGATCATAAGTATGCTGACCGAAAGTTAAATGTTTGCTCATGATGGTGAAAAGAAGATGGAGATTTAAAAATGGCTTAAATGCAAGTGTGAAAGGAAAAAAATGGGTCAACTGTGTTGAGACCAGTGTGTGTTGGGGGTGGGTTAGATGCTGCTTGACCAAAGGATGTCAGAAATGTGAAAGATACAGAGGCCATGCTTTGAAGTTGTTGAATTCAGTATTGTGGCTTCGAGGCTGTAAAGGGCCTAAGTGTAAAATGAGACAAAAACACTGCAGTTGCTGGAATCCAAGGTAGACAAGAGAAGGCTGGGAGAACATAGCAAGTCAGGCAGCATCAGGAGGTGGAGAAGTTCACGTAATGGGTGTAACCCTTCTCCAGTTCTGAAGAAGGGTTACACCTGAAACATTGATATTTCCACCTCAATATGCTGCCTGGCTTGCTGTGTTCTCTCAGCCTCCTGCTTGTCTAAGTGTAAAATGATGCATTGTTATTCTAGATTCTACTGTGCTGTGTTGGAACACTGTAGCAGGCCCAGGACAGAATTGTTTACGTGGGAGCAAGGTGGTTTATTGAAATAGCTTATGGGTTGGTAGGGCTTGATCACCTCCCATTAGAGTCATAGCATATCTTATAGCTCTCACACATTGCCAACTATTCAGGCAATGTAGGACAAATGTCTATGCACTCGATGGTATGCTTCTCTTTTGCCCCCTATAGGCAGGATTAAGGTTGTCCATAATAGGAGACAAATAACAACATAGAACATTACAGTGCAGTACAGGCCCTTTGGCCTTCAATGTTGCTCCGACCTGTCATACCAATCTGAAGCCCATCTAACCTACACTATTCCATGTACATCCATATGCTTGTCCAATGACAACTTAAATGTACTTAAAGTTGGCGAATCTACTACCGTTGCAGGCAAAGCATTTCATACCCTTATTACTCTCTGAGTAAAGAAGCTACCTCTGACATGTGTCCTATATCTATCACCCCTCAATTTAAAGCTATGCCCCCTTGTGCTTGCCGTCACCATTCTTGGAAAAAGGCTCTCCCTGTCCACCCTATCTAACCCTCTGATTATCTTATATGTCTCTATTAAGTCACCTCTCAACCTTCTTCTCTCTAACGAAAACAGCCTCAGGTACCTCAACCTTTCCTCATAAGACCTTCCCTCCATACCAGGCAACATCCTAGTAAATCTCCTATGCACTCTTTCCAAAGCTTCCACATCTTTCTTATAATGCGGTGGCCAGAACTGTACACAATACTCCAAGTGCGGCCGCACTAGACTTTTGTACAGCTGTAGCCTAACCTCATGGTTCCGGAACTCGATCCCTCTATTAATAAAAGCTAAAACACTGTATGCCTTCTTAACAACCCTGTCAACCTGGGTGGCAACTTTCAAGGATCTGCGTACCTGGACACCTAGATCTCTCTGCTCATGTACACAACCAAGAATCTTACCATTAGCCCAGTACTTTGCATTCTGGTTACTCCAACCAAAGTGAATCACCTCACACTTGTCTGCATTAAACTCCATTTGCCACCTCTCAGCCCAGCTCTGCAGCTTATCTATGTCGCTCTGTAACCTACAACATCCTTCGTCACTATCCACAACTCCACCGACCTCAGTGTCGTCTGCAAATTTACTAACCCACCCTTCTACTCTTCTACAACAAGCTGACTTCTGTAGAAGAAATGGCACTGGTGGTAATTGGAGTGGCCATCACTGAGGCAGCGGTCAGTTATGATACTGAAATCACTCAAGGTGACCATACATTCCTGCCTCATGTACCCTCTCATATCTTATGTCACCACCATTCCACAATCCCCATGATTTGTAAGGTCCATGGGTAACAGGACCTAATAGCTAAGTGTAACATGTATCTCTTGCTGCCTGCACATCCCTCAATTCAAATGTTTTATTTTATGCTAATACTTTCTTAACCATGAATTGCAGTGTGGAATGGTGTCTGAGGCCAAAGACTCTGGAGAAGCAGAACATTGAGGAAGGAAAGCTATTTGTTAATCTGATGTTTCTAGCTACCAGCTCAGAAACTAGCATTGCAGCCCTCACAAGGACTAAAGTTGCCAGAGGACATCTATAACGCTATCTGTTTCCCCCAAAACAAGTCAGTTAACTTTCACCAGCCATGCTACAGCTGCTGGAGTAACTACTTAGGAGCAAGATGACAGGGAAGGTAATGCAATGCTGATCTGAGGCAGTGGAAGAGTTTCTCTGGGACTGCTCGGAGTCAGTGGACTGGACCATGTTCAAGAACTCAGTAGAGCCATTTTCACAACCGTTATCACAGACTTCATTAGCAAGTGCGTGGAGGACTGCTTGCCAAAGAAGTCAATTCGGTGTTCCCGAACTGGATGAATTGACAAATCCACTGCCTACTGAAGACCAGGTGTGCAGCAATCAAGTCTGATGATCCAGCACTGTGCAGAAAATCCAGGTATGACCTCTGCAAAGTAGTCGGAGTTACCAACAGGCGGTACCAGACCAAGTTAGAGGCCCAAACCAACTATATGGACACTGACTGCCTGTGGCAAGGCCAACACGACATAGCAAGATACATATTGAAGCAGAGCAAGATAGCAGACAAAAACAACTCCCTCCCTGATGCACTCTATACTTTCTATGCTCTGAGCAGAATGCTGGCAGCGCAGTATCACGTGCGCCGACCGCCCCAGACACACCTGTTCTCTCCATCACCACTGCAGGTGGCAGATCAGTCTTCCTGAGAGTCAGCCCAAGGAAAGCGATGGGCCTGGACAGAGTCTCTGGCCATGCACTTAGATCCTGTGTGGACCAACTGGCAAAAATATTCATTGATGTCTTCAACCTATCCTTTCTATAAGCCCAAGTCCCCACCTGCTTCAGAAAGACCACCGTTATTCCAGCACCAAAGAAAGCACATGCAATGTGCCTTAATGACTACTGCCCAGTAGCTTTGACCTTCATAATCATGAAGTACTTTGAAAGGCTGGTCATGGCCCACATCAACTCTAGCCTCCCAGCCTGCATCAATCCCCCGCAATTTGCCTACCAGCGAAACAGATCCACAGTGGACGCCATTTCCCTAGCCCTACACTCATTCCGTTGGTGAGGTCTCTTTTTCCACTGGTATCTTGTTAAAATACAGTACTTCAGGCATATTGATGACAAGTGATAGTGTCATCTTTTCCTTGTATCAGTCTACATGTCTGGGTCAGTTTTCTAACCGTCACCTTGGTGGTGCAGCCACTGGACTCATTCATCCTGGTTTGGGTGGAGGTGAAACAGTGATTACTGAAATTGCTGTGTGGTCAGTGTTGTAAAAAAATGCTGCAAGCTGGCATCTCATTTTGGTAGGATCTTCAATGGGTATATTGACCTCCACCAACTTGTGATAGTTGTCTGTGGGCCTTACTAGTATTAAAGGTGGAAAATTTAACCATTAATTGGTCTGTGGTTAGAAGAGATGCATAGAGTCATAGACTCATAGAGGTATATAGCATGGAAACAGACTATTTTGTCCAACTTGTCCATGCTGACCAGATATCCTCACCTAATCTAGTTCCATTTGCCAGAGATGGCCCATATCTCTCTCAACCCTTCCTTTGAAATGCTGTAATTGTACCAGCCATCACCACTTTCTCTGGCAGCTCATTCCATACAGGCAACACCCTCTGTGTGAAAACGTTGCCCCTTAGTCCCCTTTTATATCTTTCCCCTCACACCCTGAACTGATGGCCTCTAGTTCTGGACTCCCCCACCTCAGGGAAAAGACCTTGTCTGTTTATCCTATCGATGCCCCTTATGATTTTATAAACTCTATAAGGTCACCCCGCAGCCTCTGATGCTCCAGGGAAAACAGTCCCAGCATATTCAGCCTCTCCTTATAGCTCAAATCCACCAGCCCTGGCAACATCCTTGTAAATCCTGTACCCTTTCAAGTTTCACAACTTCCTTTTGATAGGAAGGAGACCAGAATTGCACACAATATTCCAAAAGTGGCGTAATGAACATACTGTGCAGCCACAACATGACCTCCCAACTCCTATACTCAATGCCCTGACCAATAAAAGGAAGCATACCAAACACCACCTTCACTATCCTATCTATCTGTAATTCTACTTTCAACAGACTATGAAACTGCATACCAAGGTCTCTTTGTTGAACAACACTCCCCAGGACATTATCTTTAAGTGTATAAGTCCTGCTCTGATTTGCTTTTTTAAAATGCAGCACCTCACATGTATCTAAATTAAGCTCCATCTGCCACTCCTCAGCCCATTGGCCCAACTGATCAAGATCCCATTATAATCTGAGGTAACCTACTTCACTGTCCACAAAATTTCTTGTCTGCAAACTTACGAACTATACCTCCTCTGTTCGCATCCAAATCATTTATATAAATGATGAAAAGCAGTGGACCCAGCACCGATCCTTGTGGCACTCTACTGGTCACAGGCCTCCAATCTGAAAAGCAACCCTCCACTGCCACCCTTTGTCTTCTACCTTTGAGCCAGGGATGTATCCAAATTACTGGTTCTCCATGTATTCCATGAGATCTAACCTTGCTAACCAGTCTCCCATGAGGAACCTTCTCAAATGCCTTGCTGAAGCCAATATACAGCACATCTACTGCTCTGCCCTCATCAATCCTCTTTATTACTATTTCAAAAAATCTCAATCAAGTTTGTGAAACATAACCTCCCACGCACAAAGCCATGCTGATTATCCCCAAATACATGTAAATCCTATCCCTCGGGATTCCCTCCAAAAACTTGCACAACATCGATGTCTGGCTCACCAGTCTATACTTCCCTGGCTTTTCCTTACCACCTTGCCTAAATAGTCTTACCATGTTAGCCAACCTCCAGTCTTCCAGCACCTCACCTGTGACTGTCGGTGATATAAATATCTCAGCAAGGGGCTCAGCATTTGTTTCCCTAGCTTCCCACAGAGTTTTAGGGTACATCGGATCAGGGCCTGGGGATTTATTCACTTTGATGCATTTCAAGACATCCAGCACCACCTCCTCTGTCATATGGACCTTTTTCAAGATGTCACCATCTTTTTCTCTGCATTCTTATATCTCCCATGACCTTCTCCACACTAAACACTAGAGCAAAACACTCATTTAGTATCTTCCGCCATCTTCTGCGGCTCCACACATAGGCTGCCTTGCTAATCTTTGGTGCCTTATTCTCTCCCTAGTTATCCTTTTGTCCTTAATGTATTTATAGAAGCTCTTTGGATTCTTCTTAATCCTATTTGCCAAAGCTATCTCATGTCCCCTTTTTGCCCACCGGATTTCCCTCTTAAGTATATTCTTACTGCCTTTATACTCTTCTAAGGATTCACTTGATCTCTCCTGCCTATACTTTTCATAGGCTTCCTTTTTCTTAACCAAAAACTCAATTTCTCTATTCATTCATCATTTCCTGCACCTACCAGCCTTTCCTTTCACTGTAACAGGAATATACAGTCTCTGGACTCTCGTTCTCATTTCTGAAGGCTTCTCATTTTCCAGCCATACCTTTACCTGCAAACATCTGTCCCCAGTCATCTTTTGCAAGTTCTTGCCTAATACCATCAAAATTGGCCTTTCTCCAATTTAGAACTTTAACTTTTAGATCCGGTCTATCTTTTTCCATCACTATTTTAAAACTAATAGAATTATGGTTGCTGGCCCCAAGGTGCTCCCCCACTGAAACCTGCCCTGCCTTCTTTCCCAAGAGTAGGTCAAGTTGTGCACCATCTCTTGTAGGTGCATCCACATACTGAATTAGAAAATTTTCTTGTATGTACATAACAAATTCCTCTCTGTCTAAACCCTTAACGCTACGACAGTCCCAGTCTATGTTTGGAAAGTTAAAATCCCCTATCATAAGCACCCTATTATTCTTATAGAGAACTGAGATCTCCTTACAAATTTGTTTCTCAATTTCCCTCTGACTATTAGGGAGTTTATAATACAATCCCAGTGAGGTGATCATCCCTTTCTTATTTCTCAGTTCCACCCAAATAACTTCCCTGGATGTATTCCCAGGAATATCCTCCCTAAGTACTACAGTAATACCCTTTTGATCCCTTATCAAAAACACCACTCCTTCTCCTGTCTTGTCCCCCTTTCTGTCCTTTGTATCGTATTTGTATCCTGAAACATTAAGCTGCCAGTACTATCCATCTCTGAGCCACATTTGTGTAATTGTTATGGTATCCCAGTCCCATGTTCCTAACCATGCCCCAAGTTCTTCTGCCTTTCCTGTTAGGCCTCTTACCTTGTCGTAAATACTGTTTAATTTATGAGTCCTACCTTGTTCTCTGCTTGTTCCTTCCTGCACTGACTGTTTGCCTCACTCCCTTTCCCAAGTGTACCAGTCTCAGATTTATCTCTTTCCTCACTATTCCCCCCCCACCTTCCTAGTTTAAATCCTCCTGAGCAACTTGAGCAAATCTCCCTGCCAGTGTATTAGTCCTCTTCCAATTCAGGTGCAATCCATCCTTCTTGTTCAGGTCATTTCTACCCTAGAAGAGATTCTAATGATCCAAAAATGTGAACCCTTCTCCCCTACACCAGCTCCCAGCCATGCATTCATCTGCTCTATCCTCCTAGTCCTAACCTCATTAGCTCGCAGCACCAGAAGTAATCCAGTTATTACCACCCTTGAGGACCTCCTTTTTAAATTCCTGTCTATCTTTCTATATTCTCCCTTCAGAATCTCATCCTTTTCCTTTCCTTTGTCATTGGTTCCAATATGTACAATGACCTCCTGCTGGTCCCTCTCCCCTTTAAGAACGTTCTGCACCTTCTTTGAGACATCCTTGATCCTGGCACCAGGCATGCAACACACATTCTGATTTTTCACTGCTGGCCACAGAAGCATCTCTCTGTGCCTCTGAATAAAGAGTTCCCTATCACAATTAATCACTTGGATCCCGACACACCCCTCATTACATTAAAGCCTGTCTCGATACTAGAAATGTGGCTGTTCATGCTACATTCCCCTGAGACTCCATCACCCCTTGCATTTTCCTAAACAGCATACTCGTTTAAGTTGGGATAGCCACAGAAGACTCCTGCACTATCTACCTACCCCTCCTACCTTTCCTGGAGTTAACTCACCTACCTGACTGTATCTGGGGCTTTTCTCTCTTCCTATAACTGCCATCCATCATATCCCCTAGCTCTTGTAACTTCCTCATTGCCTGTAACTCTTGCTCCAACCGATCCTTGCGATCCGATAGGATTCACAACCAAATACATTTACCGCAGACATAATTATCAGTAACATCGAAATTCTTCCCTAAACTCCCACATCTTTTAGAAAGAGCATATCACTTTATTAAAGACCATCTTTGCTCCTTCACAATCTACAGACCCAGAAAGTAACACTGTCTTTTTGCCTGAGAAAACAGTGCTCCAGGATAACTTAATACTTGTGATTTATATTTTTAAAAATTTAATCAAGAGACTGATTTCCATAAAACATATAATCAAGAAAGAACCCACACTATTCAGTACTACAGACTTATAGCAAGCTTGCACATTAAAAGCTATGCACTTAGCTGTTCCTGTGCTGGTTCTTCCAAGGTCAGCTGTGAATTTCATGTTTGTTAATTTTTGGTGTCTGATATCCAGGGGTACATGAACCCAAACAGCAAAGGCAGTAATTGTGCAGATTCACTGCTGTGTCAGTTAGGAGGTTTCTTCCTCTCTGTCCCTCCTGACCATGTGCTTGCTTTCTTTGTCTGCCTCTCTCCCTTTTTAAAGTACCATTGTTATGACTTTTTTTCTCTCCAAAGTTCCAAAACAATGTGACACCATATAAAACAGTAATATCTGCTCCTGGAGTTTGAGGAAATCACCTCCAACACTTCAAAAATGGAGTAGCTTTTACAGCTGAAACACTTTCCTGTCCTCCACCTTAGATTATCC